>NW_027011895.1:0-21732 GCF_036934945.1 Oncorhynchus masou masou | reverse complement strand
CCACCCACCCCTCCATCCATCCATTCTCCCACCCACACGCTCCATCCATTCTCCTACACACCCCCTCCATCCACCCTCCTCATCCATTCTCCCACCCACCTGTTCATCCATTCACCCACCCCTCCATCCATTTCTCCCCCACTCCACCCGTTCATCCATTCTCCTACACACCGTCTCCATCTATCCACCGACCCCTCCTATACTGACCCAGGAGATGTCGAGAGGTGATGCCCTTCTCAGTGAGTGTAGCCTCCATAGTGGTGATGGGAGAGGGGAAGATGTAGGTCTGCTGGAGGACCTGGGGCAGATGGGGGTCTGTCCAGACTACTGAACACTGTGCTGTTATACAGCTCTGTCCCTTCAAACAGCTCCAGCACACTGAACTCATTACGCCTGGACTTGGTGGTCCAGTACTCATACTGTGGAGAGGAAAGGAGAGACAATTGTGAGGGTTAAGGCAGCAGTTCATTCACCCTTTTCTCAAAACAGAAATCATCTTTGGAACATTTGTGACCATAACTACTACTTCTACGGTTGCTGTTGCTACTGCAACTACTGCTACAACCACTACTGCTACAACCACTACTGCTACAACCACTACTGCTACAACCACTACTGCTACAACCACTACTGCTACAACAACTACTGCTACAACCACTACTGCTACAACCACTACTGCTACAACAACTACTGCTACAACAACTACTGCTACAACAACTACTGCTACTAGTGTTGCAACTACTGCTACAACAACTACTGCTATTAGTGTTGCAACTACTGCTACAACAACTAATGCAACAACAACTACTGCAACTACAACAACTGCTGCTACAACAACTGCTGCTACAACAACTGCTGCTACAACAACTGCTGCTACAACAACTGCTGCTACAACAACTGCTGCTACAACAACTGCTGCTACAACAACTGCTGCTACAACAACTGCTGCTACAACAACTGCTGCTACAACAACTACCACCACCACCACCACCACCACTACTACTACCACTACTACCACTACTGGTACTACTGGTACTACTGGTACTACTACTACTACTACTGGTACTACTACTACTACTACTACTACTACTACTACTACTACTACCACCACTACTACTACCAGTACTACTACTCACCACCACCCAGTTCTCAGAGTGGACAAAGTGGACGGGCCCCTGGCCTTCCTCTGACGGCTTCATGGATGATCCTTCCAGTCACACCGTCGACCAGGAACACGCCCACGAAGGCCCGCTCAGGGTGGGTGTCTGTACTTCCGTCACCACTGCCAGCAGGTTAGGGTTCAGGTACTGTGGTGAGAAAAAGAAGAGACTGTTATATTCAGGTCCGTACACAATATTACTACTTTATTCATTCCAAAAACGTTTTTATTCTGCACTTGTTCCCTGTGAAGTACTAAAAAGTTCAACTTTTGGTGCCAGTTTTTAAACTTTTAATTTAAAAAAAAACTAGTCTAGGTTTGCAGCCTTAACTGCTGCCTTAACCCTCACAATTGTCTCTCCTTCCCTCTCTACAGTATGAGTACTGGACCACCAAGTCCAGGCGTAATGAGTTCAGTGTGCTGGAGCTGTTTGAAGGACAGAGCTGTAGGACTGGATCTGGGTAGCCTAGTGGTTAGAGCGTTGGACTAGTAACCGGAAGGTTGCGAGTTCAAACCCCGAGCTGACAAGGTACAAATCTGTCGTTCTGCCCCTGAACAGGCAGTTAACCCACTGTTCCCAGGCCGTCATTGAAAATAAGAATGTGTTCTTAACTGACTTGTAAATAGTAAAATAAAATAAAGGTTAAAAAAATAGTAAAATAAAGGTAAAAAAAAAAAATCTGTAATTGTTGAGTGTGGACCCTGTAGTTCACTAGTGCATTAGAGCTGTCATTACCTTGTAGAGAACACTCGGTCTCCCATCACTCTGCCTGAGAGTGGACATGCTCATTGGGTCTCTTCCCATTGACCGCTACTATCTTCTGAACCTCTATAGGAAGGACCACCTCCCAGATCCGCTCTGTGGACAGGTCCTGGATGAACACACACACGTTTAATGTCTAAAACACACACACAATGAATGTCACACACACACAATGAATGTCACACACACACAATGAATGTCACAAACACACAATGAATGTCACAAACACACAATGAATGTCACAAACACACACTCACACAATGAATGTCACAAACACACACACAACGAATGTCACAAACACAATGAATGTCTAAAACGCACAATGAATGTCACATTCACGCAGACACACACAAACTAATGTTCCATGCTCGCACACACACACACACACACACACACACACACACACAGTGTTAAGTCACCTTGCGCAGCCTGAATCCAGACAGGTTTCCCTGATCTGAGCGGATGAGGTAGAAGAAGATGGAGGAGGCCATCTCCTGGAGCTGCTGCAGGACGTTCTTAGTGGAGGGGAAGGCTGTCACCTGGAGGGAGGACAATCATTATGAGACAGAATAATCAGCTGTGAGGTTCAGTCAACGAGAACAGGTACATTAGAAAACATTGGTGCAAATCTCTCCACAATGCACCAGAAGTTTTATTTTATTTTCCACTGACGTTACCTTGTATTGGTCGCCGACCAGCAACAGGACCTTGGCGTAGTCCTGGTCTATAACAGGTAGTAGCAGTGACTGGAGGATGGGGCGGGGCAGGGCTGGCGGGGCGATGTGACTCTTCCTGCCAAATATGGGGTTGAACACATGCAGGGAGGCCAGGCCAGTGTCCTGGGGGATAGCAAAATATTTAGAAAACTAGAGACATTTCACACCAACATTACATCAAGTCGGAAAAGGGGCAGCCCTGCATAGCCATGTAAACACTTAGGACCTAAATCCTACTGAGATGCTTTAACTGTGTATCTTTCATGTTCAAGATCAAATAACTAAGTTAATTGGCCATATGTAATAAATAATTTATAATAATTTATAAAATAACACCCACAGAATGTTATTGTAAGGACTAGTTCGCAACACGGTGTTGTTCCTACCTTGTCCTTGATGAGCAGAGTGCATTGTGGGGGATGTGGGAAGTGAGCGGTGGTCCTCTGGACTATCAGTTTGAAAACTGCGTTGGGCTGGACATTCTCCAGGTAGTGCTTCCACAGAATAGAGCCTGACTTGCTGTCGATGCCAAACAGCTGGGACCAAACAAAGATAAAAAAGATGTCCTTCAGATAAATAGAGTGGCCTATAAAGTATGACTTTGTGTGTGTGTGTTTGTGACATTCATTGTGCTGAGATGAACGTGCTGTTAAACAACCAAAACATTCCAATAGTTTTACTCATCGATAGCACAACAACAAAAAATTAAAAAACATTAAGAGCATATTGAGCTTGTGTTACTACGACGACTGAAGTGACAACATCTCCTTCACATAGAGTTGATCAGACTGTTGATTGTGGCCTGTGGAATGTTGTCCCACTCTTCTTCAATGGCTGTACGAAGTTGCTGTAGTACACGTCAATCCAGAGCATCCCAAATATGCTCAATGGGTGACATGTCTGGTGAGTATGCAGACAACGGATGCAGGAATTGTGTACAGATCCGTGTGACATGGGGCTGTGCATTATCATGCTGATACATGAGGTGATGGCGGTGGATGAATGGCACGACAACGGGCCTCAGGATCTTGCCACAGTATCTTTGTGCATTCAAATTGCCATCGAGAAATGCAATTGTGTTCGTTGTCCGTAGCTTTTGCCTGCCCCATACCATAACCCCATCGCCACCATGGGGCACTCTGTTCACAACTCGCCATACCGGCTGTTTGTCCGGTTGGACATACTGACAAATTCTCTAAAAACAACGGAGGTGGCTTATGGTAGATAAATGAACATTCAATTTTCTGGCATATTTTTTTTAGAGAAATAAGCTTTTTTTGTGCATATGTTACAATTCTGGGATATTTTATTTCAGCTCATGAAACATGAGACCAACACTTTACATGTGTTTATATTTTTCTTCAGTGTATTTGGTGGAATGGGAAAGTAAAATGATGTCTTGACGTTAATTTACTTTGACTCGAGTGTTCCATTTGTTCAAGTGGATTTACAGGGCACAACAACAACAAAAAAAACAGATGAGCTTTGTAATGTTTCCAAAACAAATAAAATGTGTACAGTGCATTCAGATCACTTGACCTTTTCACCATTGTTACATTACAGCCTTATTGTAAAACTGATTAAATTGCATCCCCCCCCCCCCCCCCCCCGATCAATCATCACACAATACCCCATAATGACAAAGTACTAACAGGTTAACAGATATTTTTGCAAATGTATGAAAAAACAAACATTTTAAACTGAAATTAAACATTTATATAAGTATTCAGACTCCTAGTACTTTGTCGAAGCTCCTTTGTCAGCGATTTCAGCCTCAAGTCTTCTCGGGTATGATGCTTCAAGCTTGGCACACCTGTATTTGGGACGTTTCTCCAACTCTTCTCAAGCTCTGTCAGGCTGCGTCGCTGCACAGCTATTTTCAGATCTCTCCAGAGATGTTAGATCAGGTTCAAGTCCGGGCTCTGGCTGGGCCACACAAGGTCATTCAAAAACTTGTGCTGAAGCCACTCCTACATTGTCTTGGCTTTGTGCTTAGGGTCTTTGTCCTGTTGGAAAGTGAACCTTCGCCCCAATCTGAGGTCCTGAGTGCTCTGGAGCAGGTTTTCATCAAAGATCTCTCTGTACTTTGCTCCGTTCATCTTTCCCCTTATCCGGACCAGTCTCGCAGTCCCTGAAAAACATCTCCACAGCATGATGCTGACACCACCATGCTTCACCGTAGGGATGATGCCAGGTTTCCTCCAGATGTTATGCTTGGCATTCAGGACAAAGAGTTCAATCTTGGTTTCATTAGACCAGAATATAGTTTCTCATGGTCTGAGTCCTTTAGGTGCCTTTTGGCAAACTCCAAGCGGTCTGTCATGTACCATTTACATGTCATGAGCGGCTTCCGTCTGGCCACTCTACCATAAAGGCCTGATTGGTGGAGTGCTGCAGAGATGGTTGTCCTTCTGGAAGGTCTCACCTTCCCCGAGGCCGTGACCCCCCTTCGTCTCACCTTCCCCGAGGCCGTGACCCCCCTTCGTCTCACCTTCCCCGAGGCCGTGACCCCCCCCCCCCTTCGTCTCACTTTCCCCGACACCGTGACCCCCCTTCGTCTCACCTTCCCCGGGGGCCGTGACCCCCCACCCCCTTCGTCTCACCTTCCCCGAGGCCGTGACCCCCCTTCGTCTCACCTTCCCCGAGGCCGTGACCCCCCCCTTCGTCTCACCTTCCGAGGCCGTGACCCCCCCTTCGTCTCACCTTCCGAGGCCGTGACCCCCCCTTTCGTCTCACCTTCCGAGGCCGTGACCCCTCCCCCTTCGTCTCACCTTCCGAGGCCGTGACCCCTCCCCCCTTCGTCTCACCTTCCCCCGAGGCCGTGACCCCCACCACCGGGCCGCCCCAGGTGGTGAGGGTAGGTAACAACATCTCCTCCACGCTGATCCTCAACACTGGGGCCCCACAGGGTGCGTTCTGAGCCCTCTCCTGTACTCCCTGTTCACCCACGACTGCGTGGCCACGCACGCCCAACTCAATCATCAAGTTTGCGGACGACACAACAGTGGTAGGCTTGATTACCAACAACGACGAGACGGCCTACAGGGAGGAGGTGAGGGCCCTCGGAGTGTGGTGTCAGGAAAATAACCTCACACTCAACGTCAACAAAACTAAGGAGATGATTGTGGACTTCAGGAAACAGCAGAGGGAACACCCCCCTATCCACATCGATGGAACAGTAGTGGAGAGAGTAGCAAGTTTTAAGTTCCTCGGCATACACATCACAGACAAACTGAATTGGTCCACTCACACAGACAGCATCGTGAAGAAGGCGCAGCAGCGCCTCTTCAACCTCAGGAGGCTGAAGAAATTCGGCTTGTCACCAAAAGCACTCACAAACTTCTACAGATGCACAATCGAGAGCATCCTGGCGGGCTGTATCACCGCCTGGTACGGCAACTGCTCCACCCTCAACCGTAAGGCTCTCCAGAGGGTAGTGAGGTCTGCACAACGCATCATCGGGGGCAAACTACCTGCCCTCCAGGACACCTACACCACCCGATGTTACAGGAAGGCCATAAAGCTCATCAAGGACATCAACCACCCGAGCCACTGCCTGTTCACCCCGCTATCATCCAGAAGGCGAGGTCAGTACAGGTGCATCAAAGCTGGGACCGAGAGACTGAAAAACAGCTTCTATCTCAAGGCCATCATACTGTTAAACAGCAACCACTAACATTGAGTGGCTGCTGCCAACACACTGACACTGACTCAACTCCAGCCACTTTAATAATGGGAATTGATGTAAATATATCACTAGCCACTTTAAACAATGCTACCTTATATAATGTTACTTACCCTACATTATTCATCTCATATGCATAATGTATATACTGTACTCTATATCATCGACTGCATCCTTATGTAATACATGTATCACTAGCCACTTTAACTATGCCACTTTGTTTACATACTCATCTCATATGTATATACTGTACTCATTACCATCTACTGTATCTTGCCTATGCTGCTCTGTACCATCACTCATTCATATATCCTTATGTACATATTCTTTATCCCCTTACACTGTGTATAAGACAGTAGTTTAGGAATTGTTAGTTAGATTACTTGTTGGTTATTACTGCATTGTCGGAACTAGAAGCACAAGCATTTCGCTACACTCGCATTAACATCTGCTAACCATGTGTATGTGACAAATAAAATTTGATTTGATTTGACCTTCCCCGAGACCGTGACCCCCCTTCGTCTCACCTTCCCGAGGCCGTGACCCCCCCTTCGTCTCACCTTCCCGAGGCCGTGACCCCCCTTCGTCTCACCTTCCGAGGCCGTGACCCCCTTCGTATCACCTTCCGAGGCCGTGACCCCCCTTCGTATCACTTTCCCCAAGACCGTGACCCCCCTTTGTCTCACCTTCCCCGAGACCCCCTTTGTCTCACCTTCCCGAGACCCCCCTTTGTCTCACCTTCCCCGAGACCGTGACCCCCCCTTTGTCTCACCTTCCCCCGAGACCGTGACCCCCCCCCCCCCTTTGTCTCACCTTCCCCGAGACCGTGACCCCCCCTTTGTCTCACCTTCCCCCGAGACCGTGACCCCCCCCCCTTTGTCTCACCTTCCCCGGGACCGTGACCCCCCCTTTGTCTCACCTTCCCGAGACCGTGACCCCCCTTTGTCTCACCTTCCCCGAGACCGTGACCCCCCCTTGTCTCACCTTCCCGAGACCGTGACACCCCCTTTGTCTCACCTTCCCCGAGACCGTGACCCCCCTTTGTCTCACCTTCCCCGAGACCGTGACCCCCCTTTGTCTCACCTTCCCTGAGACCGTGACCCCCCTTTGCCTCACCTTCCCCGAGACCGTGACCCCCCCCCAGTGCCTCACCTTCCCCGAGACCGTGACCCCCAGTGCCTCACCTTCCCCGAGACCGTGACCCCCCCAGTGCCTCACCTTCCCCGAGACCGTGACCCCCCCCCCCCGTCTTACCTTCCCCGAGACCGTGACCCCCACCCCCTCGCCTTACCTTCCCCGAGGCCGTGACCATAACCATCATCTTCTGCAGGTTGAACTCATCCCTGGACAACGTTTCTATGGTGACCTCGTTCTTAACCTGGCCGTGGGGTTTACGGGCTTCGTAGAACAGCTTCCACAGGTGGGCCAGCCACACCTGGAGCAGAATCACCTGGGATGACAGACGCTTCAGGACCATGGGGAGCAACCCGTCTGGGGGGGGGTGCAGACACATAACATGTTATGCATCTACATTTCCAGTCACACCTTAATTCTTTACATTCAAATCCATTGTCTGTGAGGAAGTGACACGTTTCACGACAACAGGCTGGATTCTATCTACAGGGACACTAAAATACACCCCCCCACCGACGAGCACAAACTAATCTACGACGAAACACAAAACAAAATGACAGACTACAAGAAACGGCAAAAAAACTGAACTTTTATAGAAGGAGCTACTTTCACTACTGATCTTACAAAATACAACAGCTTCCCACATAAGCAAACAGAAAAGAACGGCAAGCTCACAGCGTTACCTTGAATGGCTGGATCCAAGCGCAGCAATGAGAAAACCAAAGAGAGAGAGGCGGCATGAGGCCGACGGAGGACAACGATACAGTCAGGAGTATTCATGTAGACATGGTCATTTAACCTTATACGCACGCTATCAGTTGACAACAAATACAGGCAACAAAAATATATATATATATACAAACACTTCCACACGTTAAAAGTGAAATACTTAGAATTTAAAAAATATATAAATATATTTTTTTCATGTTAAAATAAAACTTGAATACATAGATCTGAAGGGAATGACTTGGCATTGATGATATTGTTTCGAGACAACTCATTTCTTTTGTGTGTCATCCTCGTAATTTGTGGGGCGGCAGGGTAGCCTAGTGGTTAGAGCGTTGGACTAGTAACCGAAAGTTTGCAAGTTCGAATCCCGAGCTGACAAGGTACAAATCTGTCATTCTGCCCCTGAACAGGCAGTTAACCCACTGTTCCTAGGCCGTCATTGAAAATAAGAATTTGCTCTTAACTGACTTGTCTAGTAAAATAAAGGTAAAATTTAAATAAAAAAATAACGGTTGTCTTTGCTATGCTTGTTTTTTTAAATTATTCATGTTAGTCAGGATCTTTGATGTTCTATACCAGCTTTCTTGCCAAACTCCCCCTCCAGCTCCGCCTGGGTGCCAGTGAGAGGCAGGTCCACCATCTCCATGGTAACAACATCCGCTAGGGCCTCCTCTCTGGTCCATACCACACGTCCTGGAATCACAGGTGTTGGTTAGAAGCCTCATCTCGTGTGTGTGTGTGTGTGTGTGTACCAGTGTGTGTGTGTACCAGTGTGTGTGTGTGTGTGTGTACCAGTGTGTGTGTGTGTGTGTACCAGTGTGTGTGTGTGTGTGTGTGTGTACCAGTGTGTACCAGTGTGTGTGTACCAGTGTGTGTGTGTACCAGTGTGTGTGTGTGTGTACCAGTGTGTGTGTGTACCAGTGTGTGTGTGTGTGTGTACCAGTGTGTGTGTGTACCAGTGTGTGTGTGTACCAGTGTGTGTGTGTGTGTGTGTACCAGTGTGTGTGTGTGTGTGTGTGTGTGTGTGTGTGTGTGTGTACCAGTGTGTGTACCAGTGTGTGTGTGTGTACCAGTGTGTGTGTGTGCACCAGTGTGTGTGTGTGTGTGTGTGTGTGTGTGTACCAGTGTGTGTGTGTGCACCAGTGTGTGTGTGTGTGTGTGTGTGTGTACCTGGCTGCTGTATGAAGGTGAGAGCATGGTCCTGTGTCTGCACGAGGACCCTGTAGCCCACAGAGTCGTCCTTCTTCAGGAAGGCATGGACGTACAGCTGGGGGAGGAACACGGCAGACTGTTACGGACCTCATTTAAACACCCGACTTCCTGAACAAAAACAACACACCCATCTGACTGATTGATTTCCCTCCACCACCTTCACACAGGTATATTCCAACAGGTGATGGGTTGGCTCGGTGGGGCTCATGCCAGACTACTCTGTACCAGGGACTTTGTCAACTTTGACGAGGTCGGGGCGCCGGAAAAAAATCTGAACTCATCACGAGGAGCCGCAGTGGCTTGTGGGTCTGCGTCCCCGCATCCATATACCCCCCACCCATTCCCCCGTCTTGACAGCCAAGAGACATTTTGTATGTTTTAGAGGACATTTTTGTGCAATTCTACTCATTTTACCACGAGGCAGAGTATTGGCATCTTTTTAATATGATATCTGAGTGAGACTAACTAACAAAATGGGGGGCCCCCAGCTGGTAAGTCGACCATGATTACAAGTTTAGATAGCTGATTGGCAATCCCCCTCTAAAACATGCTGATAACATCAGGTTAATTGGCCTAATTGACTGACATAAGAGAAAACTGCTGATGCACAACCACATGTTGAAATTGCACCTTCTGTACTCTATCTACTATTCTACCTAGCAACAGTAAGTTGAGACCCAGACTGAGTAAAATGATCAGAAGGCCTTAAAAAAAAATTTTTTAAGGTGGGCCGTGAGTCGTATGGCAATCCATTTGTCCATCCCAGTTCTATAATCAATAGCAGCCCGTGGATAAATTCCCAAAGACCCCCCCCCCCAAAACAAAAACATAACCAAATACAATTAACAACTAAAATCTCCGCTGTCAGGAGGGGTCCACTCCCAATCCCTACTCCACTCCCACCAAGGTCTCCAATCCCCACTCTATACTCCACTCCCATCAAGGTCTCCAATCCCTACTCTATACTCCAGTCCCAATCCCTACTCCACTCCCACCAAGGTCTCCAATCCCTACTCTATACTCCACTCCCACCAAGGTCTCCAATCCCCACTCTATACTCCACTCCCATCAAGGTCTCCAATCCCTACTCTATACTCCACTCCCACCAAGGTCTCCAATCCCCACTCTATACTCCACTCCCATCAAGGTCTCCAATCCCTACTCTATACTCCACTCCCAATCCCTACTCCACGTTTCCAATCCCTACTCTATACTCCACTCCCACCAAGGTCTCCAATCCCCACTCTATACTCCACTCCCATCAAGGTCTCCAATCCCTACTCTATACTCCACTCCCAATCCCCACTCTATACTCCACTCCCATCAAGGTCTCCAATCCCCACTCTATACTCCACTCCCATCAAGGTCTCCAATCCCCACTCTATACTCCACTCCCATCAACGTCTCCAATCCCCACTCTATACTCCACTCCCAATCCCTACTCCACTCCCACCAAGGTCTCCAATCCCCACTCTATACTCCACTCCCATCAAGGTCTCCAATCCCCACTCTATACTCCACTCCCATCAAGGTCTCCAATCCCTACTCTATACTCCACTCCCATCAAGGTCTCCAATCCCTACTCTACACTCCACTCCCATCAACGTCTCCAATCCCTACTCTATACTCCACTCCCAATCCCCACTCTATACTCCACTCCCATCAACGTTCCCAATCCCTACTCTATACTCCACTCCCATCAACGTCTCCAATCCCCACTCTATACTCCACTCCCAATCCCTACTCTATACTCCACTCCAAATCCCTACTCTATACTCCACTCTCAATCCCCACTCTATACTCCACTCCCATCAAGGTCTCCAATCCCTACTCTATACTCCACTCAACGTTTCCAATCCCCACTCTATACTCCACTCCCACCAAGGTCTCCAATCCCTACTCTATACTCCACTCCCAATCCCCACTCTATACTCCACTCCCATCAACGTTTCCAATCCCTACTCTATACTCCACTCCCACCAAGGTCTCCAATCCCCACTCTATACTCCACTCCCAATCCCTACTCTATACTCCACTCCCAATCCCCACTCTATACTCCACTCCCATCAACGTTTCCAATCCCTACTCTATACTCCACTCCCACCAAGGTCTCCAATCCCTACTCTATACTCCACTCCCATCAACGTTTCCAATCCCTACTCTATACTCCACTCCCACCAAGGTCTCCAATCCCTACTCTATACTCCACTCCCACCAAGGTCTCCAATCCCTACTCTATACTCCACTCCCAATCCCTACTCTATACTCCACTCCCAATCCCTACTCTATACTCCACTCCCAATCCCCACTCTATACTCCACTCCCACCAAGGTCTCCAATCCCCACTCTATACTCCACTCCCAATCCCCACTCTATACTCCACTCCCATCAACGTTTCCAATCCCTACTCTATACTCCACTCCCACCAAGGTCTCCAATCCCTACTCTATACTCCACTCCCAATCCCTACTCTATACTCCACGATCGTTCTCCTCATACAGACCTTGAAGGGTTTCCCACCGTTAAGATCGAGGGGAAAGATGACGGTTGTGTCCAACAACCTACGACCTGAATCAGCGCTGAACAGATTGACATCACAAGCCTGGATCGTGAACAGAAAGGACGTTTTAAAAAACTAAAATAAAACATACTTCAGTAGAACTAACTAAACTACACACTATATGACCACATGCATGATGCGACAATTCCATTTTTTTAGGTCATTCTGAGACATCTTAAAAAAAAAATTAAAAAAAAAAAAAAACTTGTTGAACCTTTATTTTTTTTTTTTTTGAAGACTCACGGTTTCGTTTTTGGGAGTCATGACGACAGCAACAGTCTTCTCCCCTGTGGTGGCAAATGAAACCAAGAACGCCTAGAAACATAGACATTCTCCAGTTAGTCACACAACTCATTCAGCTCCATTGATCTCCCAACTAACAACATTTGAGGTAAAAATCGTATAAGTAAAAATCTTATAAGTAAGATAAGTAGCAATAATAAATTGCCCGTCTGCGATAAATTAAAGTTCATTAAATGAACGAATGGTGATTCTGTACCGGCTGGAAGTCTCTGAGTGGCGCGATGGTGTATCCATCAGCATTGAGCTGTAGCAGGACATGGTGGTCTGGTCCGAGCTGGAGAAAGAACTCAGAGATGGGGGAGCGGGCCGGGTGGGGCTGGCTGGACACCAGGACGGGCTGGAAGCCTGGGGACACCTCCAGATCCAGAGACTGGGGGGGGGGGGGTTGTAGATGTTTAAATCGAAAAGGTACAATATATAGCCTGTTACACACCAGCGTGTCCACCTAACTGAGACTATGAAGACTTTCTTTACACTTCGGAGCTTCAGGTCGTGGTTGATCAGGAGTTACCTGCAGTAGGATGTGGTTGAACTGTGGCGCCTCCTCAGCCGGTATCGGGAGGGTGTAGAGGGAGAGAGTGGCGGGATCCACACACATCAGCACCCCTTGACCAATCACCACACAGCTGGACTCAACACTGGACAGCCACGGGGCTTCAACTGACCTCTGAGAACCATAAGACATCACAACCAACAGGGTTAGAGATATGATGTGTGTATCGTGGAACTAACCAGAACACTCCGTTACGTTGTGGAACTAACCAGAACACTCCGTTACGTTGTGGAACTAACCAGAACACTCCGTTACGTTGTGAAACGAACCAGAACACTCCGTTATATTGTATTGCTTGTGTAGTGTCACAAGGTGAAAGACCTACTTTGTTATGATTGTTAATGATGGATTTAATAGTTACATGCAGATAATTTGCCAAATGTGTTTGTTTTGGGTTTGGTTCACACTAGAGTTTTTATTTATTTTACCTTTAATTAACTAGGCAAGTCAGTTAAGAACAAATTCTTATTTTCAATGACGGCCTAGGAACAGTGGGTTAACTGGCCTCGGAACAGTGGGTTAACTGCCTGTTCAGGGGCAGAACGACAGATTTGTACCTTGTCAGCTCGGGGGTTTGAACTTGCAACCTTCCGGTTTCTAGTCCAACGCTCTAACCACTAGGCTACCTTGCCGCCCCGGGAGGGGAACCGGGTTACAGAGATTTACCAACCAAACCCACTCCAGATACATGCAGTAAACTATATAATAAATTATTTATTCATATGAAGAGTGTGGTGTGGAAAACATGAGTTGGCACTATATGCATTGGGGCAGGTAGCGTTCTCCTTGCAAACCCATATTCGTCCGTCAGACTGCCAGATGGTGAAGCGGAATTCATCACTCCAGAGAACGCGTTTCCACAGTGCCAGAGTCCAATGGCGGCGAGCTTTACACCACTCCAGCCAACGCTTGGCATTGCACATGGTGATCTTAGGCTTGTGTGTGGCTGCTCGGCCATGGAAACCCATTTCATGAAGCTCCCGACGAACAGTTCTTGTGTTGAGGTTTCTTCCAGAGGCAGTTTGGAACTCGGTAGGAGTGTTAGGCACTTCAGAGTTCCTGTTCTGTGAGCTGGTGTGGCCTACCACTCCGTGGCTGAGCCGTTGTTGCTCCTGGACTTTTCCATTTCACAATAACAGCACTTACAGTTGACCAACAAACTGACTTGTTGGAAAGGTGACATTAAGTAAGGCCATTCTACTGCCAATGGTTGTCTATGGAGATTGCATGGCCGTGTGCTCAATTTTATATACCTGTCAGCAATGGATATGGCGGAAATAGCCTCATTCACTAATTTGAAGGGGTGCACACATACTTTGTATGTATGTATATGTGTATATGTGCGTGCATACATACATACATGCATACATACATACATACATACATACATGGGGTGCCAGCGCATCATTCAATCAATTGTGAGGCATTAAGTGGTCCAAATAACTCAACTGGCTAGTTTGCTTGTCTGCAGAGAGAAGGGCGGGTTGTAATGTTGAACCTGATGCTCTGATTGGATAGAGAAAAGCTGTATTTCTCTGTCCACGTGGCTTCAAAATTTCACTTCATCACTTTCACTTCTCCGTTTGGGTCTGATTATTCAGCCTGCTGCTATGGTGAGGACTGACACACACACACACACAGTCCCAGACACACACACACACACAGCCCCGGTCCCAGACACACACACACACACACAGCCCCGGTCCCAGACACACACACACACACACACACACACAGCCCCGGTCCCAGACACACACACACACAGCCCCGGTCCCAGAAACACACACACACAGCCCCGGTCCCAGACACACACACACACACACACACAGCCCCGGTCCCACACACACACACACACACACAGCCCCGGTCCCACACACACACAGCCCCGGTCCCACACACACACACACAGCCCCGGTCCCACACACACACACACACACACAGCCCCGGTCCCACACACACACACACACACACACACACACAGCCCCGTTCCCACACACACACACACACACACACACACACACACACACAGCCCCGTTCCCACACACACACACACACACAGCCCCGTTCCCACACACACACACACACACAGCCCCGGTCCCACACACACACACACACACAGCCCCGGTCCCACACACACACAGCCCCGCACCCACACACACACACACAGCCCCGGTCCCACACACACACACACACACACACACACACAGCCCCGGTCCCACACACACACACACACACACACACACACACACACAGCCCCGGTCCCAGACACACACAGCCCCGGTCCCACACACACACACACACAGCCCCGGTCCCAGACACACACACACACAGCCCCGGTCCCAGACACACACACACACACACACACACACACACACACAGCCCCCGGTCCCAGACACACACAGCCCCGGTCCCAGACACACACACACACACACACACACACACACACACACACACACACACACACAGCCCCGGTCCCAGACACACACAGCCCCCGGTCCCAGACACACACACACACACACACAGCCCCCGGTCCCAGACACACACACACACACACAGCCACACACACACACACACACAGCCCCGGTCCCAGACACACACAGCCCCGGTCCCAGACACACACAGCCCCGGTCCCAGACACACACAGCCCCGGTCCCAGACACACACAGCCCCGGTCCCAGACACACACACAGCCCCGGTCCCAGACACACACACAGCCCCGGTCCCAGACACACACACAGCCCCGGTCCCAGACACACACACACACACACACACCCAGCCCCGGTCCCAGACACACACACACACACACAGCCCCGGTCCCAGACACACACACACACACACAGCCCCGGTCCCAGACACACACACACACACACACACAGCCCCGGTCCCAGACACACACAGCCCCGGTCCCAGACACACACACACACACACACAGCCCCGGTCCCAGACACACACACACACACACAGCCCCGGTCCCAGACACACACACAGCCCCGGTCCCAGACACACACAGCCCCGGTCCCAGACACACACAGCCCCGGTCCCAGACACACACAGCCCCGGTCCCAGACACACACACACACACACACACACACACACACACACACACACAGCCCCGGTCCCAGACACACACAGCCCCGGTCCCAGACACACACACACAGCCCCGGTCCCAGACACACACACACACACACAGCCCCGGTCCCAGACACACACACACAGCCCCGGTCCCAGACACACACACACACACACAGCCCCGGTCCCAGACACACACAGCCCCGGTCCCAGACACACACAGCCCCGGTCCCAGACACACACACACACACACACACAGCCCCGGTCCCAGACACACACACACACACACACAGCCCCGGTCCCAGACACACACACAGCCCCGGTCCCAGACACACACAGCCCCGGTCCCAGACACACACACACACACACACACACACACACACACAGCCCCGGTCCCAGACACACACAGCCCCGGTCCCAGACACACACACACAGCCCCGGTCCCAGACACACACACACACACACACAGCCCCGGTCCCAGACACACACACAGCCCCGGTCCCAGACAACCTCAAAACAGCTGTGACAGTTATGGAGTTATACTTTTATATACCATTTGATGAGGAGACGTCACAGAGTTCTAGACCAAGTTACCTGCTTGATGATCTCTCCATCCTCTAGGCTGTAGGCTATGATAGTGAGGTGAGAGTTAGGAACCACCCCCAACACATAGACCTCCTCTTCTCCCCCAGAGTACACTGCCTGATACTGGACCGTATCACTGTGGGCAACAACCAAAAAAAATACTTAATAGTTTAGCACCTAATTGCTCAAGACCTCGATTCAAAAGAGCATTTTAAATCTTTCAGATACTTTGTACGTTTGTTTTTCTGCAATTTTTGGGACCATTTTTTATTGTTTCCATTATATCCGCTAAAGTATCTGAAAGAAAACAGATACTGTTCGGACCCAGGTATGAGAACCAGTGTCGTACTGTACCCTACCTGTCAGGCAGGTTTTCCACCCATTTCTGGTGTCCATTGGTGAGATAGTGGAGAGAGATGGCAGCTTTCTTAAGCACCGCGACATGCTTTACTGTGTCCTGTATGGCCACAAAACACGCAGCCTGGAAGCTGAAATAGAGAGAGACATTATGAGCGGTTAGTCATCTGGCAAAATATCTAAAATCCCTGTCCATTTTCTATGGAGCGTCTCTCAGCTACAAAACCACAGTTAAAATGGAGAACGTGTCATCTGCACACGAACAACCACACGCACCTGCCAGTATCCAGCACTGCCTCCCAGTTCAGCCCGCCCACGTTTGTGTCCCAGGAACGGAGCAAACGACCACCTCCAACCACCATCAGAGCATCTGGAGAAGATGTAAAAGAACAGCCATTCAAATACCCGCTGAAGGCAGAATCTTACAATTAACAAAGAGAAAGCCAATGTCGTTGACTCTGTACAACACAGTTATGTTGGCTAAGCCAAGCAACAAGGCACACACACACACAGCCCCGGTCCCAGACACACACACACACACACAGCCCCGGTCCCAGACACACACACATAGCCCCGGTCCCAGACACACACACACACACACACATAGCCCCGGTCCCAGACACACACACACACACACACACATAGCCCCGGTCCCAGACACACACACATAGCCCCAGTCCCAGACACACACACTATAGACTATTGTCACCTTGTCCATGCAGCAAAAGTATATCTATGGTTCCCTCTGGTCCCGCCTTGTCAACATGTCTCCAAACTGTGAAGTAGGAATGAAAAGAATTAACTCTACGGAAGATATTCAACAACAACAATTACTTTATTTTTTATTTATTTCTGTCACAGATTTCAGACTTAAAGAGAAAAGCTAGAAACATATTTTGTATTGTAAAACGAATTACAAAATACTCACAGAGCTCTCCAGTCCTGGAGTTGAAAGACGCAAAGATATTCTTGTCGGTGGCGATAAACAGCTTTTTAGACGACTGCGAATGCGAGTCAAAGTGGGCAAAGAGCGTCTTCCCCACATACTGCTGTCTCCTGGAAATAAGGAAATATAGCTAGATATATTTTTGTACTTTAGCTAATCAATCACCAATGTACATTTGTCTTCTTCATTTACTGCTGCGTTGCGACTCTGTGGCAAAGACACCTGTCACAGGAGCAGATGGGACCTTCTTCCCACATGGATCCGTAACCCATTGTAAAGAGGAAGCGATCCAATAAGATATTTATATTCATGAGCTATTCCAACAAGTGACTGTCAATACAGGTGCAGACATGACAAGGCAACCTATTGACTGAACCCGACATCCCAGAGGCTGACTTTTCTGTCTTTTCGCCATGATCTATGATATTGGACGCTGTCAATGGTTAGCACATAGCACTAGTTAAGCTAACTGCATAGCGGCATCAATGGGTATTCTCAATGAACAGCTACATACCAATCAAATTTGCCAACTTGATCTTCGAAGACAGCTTCACTCATGACAAATAAAGAAAAGAAGATTACAAATAGAGACGTTAGTTTAGACATTTTAGCAGGTGGCTTCATAGAAAGATAACGAACCATGTCCTAATCACTTCCGGGTCGATGTTCTTCTTTCGTACTGATTGGCGGTTTGTAAACTAACACATGTGGTGTATTACCGCCACCTACCGAGCTGGAGTGTGACACACACACACACACATACACACACACACACACACACACACACACACAGCTGAGAAAGAAGGAATTGTAAAATCTCCATTCGTGCTCTCACTTCCACAAGCACTGACTGCCATCTGTGAGCCTGTAGAAACACAACTGTAGACTGTAGAAACGCAACCATAGACTGTAGAAACACAACCGTAGACTGAAGAAACACAACCGTAGACTGTAGAAACACAACCATAGACTGTAGAATCACAACCGTAGACTGTAGGAACACAACTATAGACTGTAGAAACACAACCGTAGACTGTAGAAACACAACTATAGACTGTAGAAACACAACCGTAGACTGTAGGAACACAACTATAGACTGTAGAAACACAACCGTAGACTGTAGAAACACAACCGTAGACTGTAGAAACGCAACCATAGACTGTAGAAACACAACCGTAGACTGTAGAAACGCAACCATAGACTGTAGAAACACAACCGTAGACTGTAGAAACACAACCGTAGACTGTAGGAACACAACTATAGACTGTTGAAACACAACCGTAGACTGTAGAAACACAACCATAGACTGTAGAAACACAACCATAGACTGTAGAAACGCAACCATAGACTGTAGAAACACAACCATAGACTGTAGAAACACAACTATAGACTGTAGAAACACAACTATAGACTGTAGAAACACAACCATAGACTGTAGAATCACAACCGTAGACTGTAGGAACACAACTATAGACTGTAGAAACACAACTATAGACTGTAGAAACACAACCGTAGACTGTAGAAACACAACCGTAGACTGTAGGAACACAACTATAGACTGTAGAAACACAACTATAGACTGTAGAAACACAACCGTAGACTGTAGAAACACAACTATAGACTGTAGAAACACAACTATAGACTGTAGAAACACAACCGTAGACTGTAGGAACACAACTATAGACTGTAGAAACACAACCGTAGACTGTAGAAACACAACCATAGACTGTAGAAACACAACCGTAGACTGTAGAAACACAACCGTAGACTGTAGGAACACAACTATAGACTGTAGAAACACACCCGTAGACTGTAGAAACACAACCATAGACTGTAGAAACACAACCGTAGACTGTAGAAACACAACCGTAGACTGTAGAAACACAACCATAGACTGTAGAAACACAACCATAGACTGTAGAAACACATTTACATTACATTTACATTTAAGTCATTTAGCAGACGCTCTTATCCAGAGCGACTTACAAATTGGTGAATTCACCTTCTGACATCCAGTGGAACAGCCGCTTTACAATAGTGCATCTAAATCATTTAAGGGGGGGGGTGAGAAGGATTACTTATCCTATCCTAGGTATTCCTTGAAGAGGTGGGGTTTCAGGTGTCTCCGGAAGGTGGTGATTGACTCTGCTGTCCTGGCGTCGTGAGGGAGTTTGTTCCACCATTGGGGGCCAGAGCAGCGAACAGTTTTGACTGGGCTGAGCGGGAACTGTACTTCCTCAGTGGTAGGGAGGCGAGCAGGCCAGAGGTGGATGAACGCAGTGCCCTTGTTTGGGTGTAGGGCCTGATCAGAGCCTGGAGGTACTGCGGTGCCGTTCCCCTCACAGCTCCGTAGGCAAGCACCATGGTCTTGTAGCGGATGCGAGCTTCAACTGGAAGCCAGTGGAGAGAGCGGAGGAGCGGGGTGACGGAGAGAACTTGGGAAGGTTGAACACCAGACGGGCTGCGGCGTTCTGGATGAGTTGTAGGGGTTAATGGCACAGGCAGGAGCCCAGCCAACAGCGAGTTGCAGTAATCCAGACGGGAGATGACAAGTGCCTGGATTAGGACCTGCGCCGCTTCCTGTGTGAGGCAGGGTCGTACTCTGCGGATGTTGTAGAGCATGAACCTACAGGAACGGGCCACCGCCATGATGTTGGTTGAGAACGACAGGGTGTTGTCCAGGATCACGCCAAGGTTCTTAGCGCTCTGGGAGGAGGACACAATGGAGTTGTCAACCGTGATGGCGAGATCATGGAACGGGCAGTCCTTCCCGGGAGGAAGAGCAGCTCCGTCTTGCCGAGGTTCAGCTTGAGGTGGTGATCCGTCATCCACACTGATATGTCTGCCAGACATGCAGATGCGATTCGCCACCTGGTCATCAGAAGGGGGAAAGGAGAAGATTAATTGTGTGTCGTCTGCATAGCAATGATAGGAGAGACCATGTGAGGTTATGACAGAGCCAAGTGACTTGGTGTATAGCGAGAATAGGAGAGGGCCTAGAACAGAGCCCTTGGGGACACCAGTGGTGAGAGCGCGTGGTGAGGAGACAGATTCTCGCCACGCCACCTGGTAGGAGCGACCTGTCAGGTAGGACGCAATCAAGCGTGGCCGCGCCGGAGATGCCCAACTCGGAGAGGGTGGAGAGGAGGATCTGATGGTTCACAGTATCGAAGGCAGCCGATAGGTCTAGAAGGATGAGAGCAGAGGAGAGAGAGTTAGCTTTAGCAGTGCGGAGCGCCTCCGTGATACAGAGAAGAGCAGTCTCAGTTGAATGACTAGTCTTGAAACCTGACTGATTTGGATCAAGAAGGTCATTCTGAGAGAGATAGCGGGAGAGCTGGCCAAGGGCGGCACGTTCAAGAGTTTTGGAGAGAAAAGAAAGAAGGGATACTGGTCTGTAGTTGTTGACATCGGAGGGATCGAGTGTAGGTTTTTTCAGAAGGGGTGCAACTCTCGCTCTCTTGAAGACGGAAGGGACGTAGCCAGCGGTCAGGGATGAGTTGATGAGCGAGGTGAGGTAAGGGAGAAGGTCCCCGGAAATGGTCTGGAGAAGAGAGGAGGGGATAGGGTCAAGCGGGCAGGTTGTTGGGCGGCCGGCCGTCACAAGAAGCGAGATTTCATCTGGAGAGAGGGAGAAAGAGGTCAGAGCACAGGGTAGGGCAGTGTGAGCAGAACCAGCGGTGTCGTTTGACTTAGCAAACGAGGATCGGATGTCGTCGACCTTCTTTTCAAAATGGTTGACGAAGTCATCTGCAGAGAGGGAGGAGAGGGGGGGGAGGAGGATTCAGGAGGGAGGAGGATTCAGGAGGGAGGAGAAAGGTGGCAAAGGCTTCCTAGGGTTAGAGGCAGATGCTTGGAATTTAGAGTGGTAGAAAGTGGCTTTAGCAGCAGAGACAGAGGAGGAAAATGTAGAGAGGAGGGAGTGAAAGGATGCCAGGTCCGCAGGGAGGTGAGTTTTCCT
>NW_027011894.1:0-21742 GCF_036934945.1 Oncorhynchus masou masou | reverse complement strand
GTAATGTAGTGGTGTGGTGTGTTGTGTAGTGGTGTGTTGTGGTGTGTTGTGTAGTGGTGTGTAGTGTAGTGTCGTGTTGTGGTGTGTAGTGGTGTGTAGTGTAGTGTAGTGGTGTGGTGTGGTGTGTAGTGTAGTGGTGTGTAGTGTAGTGGTGTGTTGGGTAGTGTAGGGGTGTGTAGTGTAGTGGTGTGTTGTGGTGTGTTGTGGTGTGTTGCGTAGTGGTGTGTTGTGTAGTGGTGTGTTGTGTAGTGGTGTGTAGTGTAGTGTAGTGGTGTGTTGTGTAGTGTAGTGGTGTGTAGTGTAGTGGTGTGTTGTGTTGTGTAGTGGTGTGGAGTGTAGTGTAGTGGTGTGGTGTGGTGTGTAGTGTAGTGGTGTGTTGTGTAGTGGTGTGTTGTGTAGTGGTGTGTAGTGTAGTGTAGTGGTGTGTAGTGTAGTGGTGTGTTGTGTAGTGGTGTGTTGTGTAGTGGTGTGTAGTGTAGTGTAGTGTAGTGGTGTGGTGTGTAGTGCTGTGGTGTGTTGTATAGTGGTGTGTAGTGTGGTGTGTAGTGTAGTGTAGTGGTGTGTTGTGTAGTGGTGTGTTGTGTAGTGGTGTGTAGTGTTGTGTAGTGTTGTGTAGTGTTGTGTAGTGTAGTGTTGTGTAGTGGTGTGTAGTGTAGTGGTGTGTTGTGAGGGCGCTGTTCACCGATGAAGGGGAAGGATGCAGGGAAGATGAGGTACGTGCCGTTGCTGTACATGGTGAAGGTGACAGTGAAAAACAAGGCCAGACTCCCCCACACAAAGAAGTGGTTCACCGCTGTCCAGTAAGACATGTCCAGACACAGCTACAGGGAGAGGGGGGGTTACACATCTGATGAACAAGGACGGACACAGCTACAGGGAGAGGGGGGTTACACATCTGATGAACAAGGACGGACACAGCTACAGGGAGAGGGGGGTTACACATCTGATGAACAAGGACGGACACAGCTACAGGGAGAGGGGGGTTACACATCTGATGAACAAGGACGGACACAGCTACAGGGAGAGGGGGGGTTACACATCTGATGAACAAGGACGGACACAGCTACAGGGAGAGGGGGGTTACACATCTGATGAACAAGGACGGACACAGCTACAGGGAGAGGGGGGGTTACACATCTGATGAACAAGGACGGACACAGCTACAGGGAGGGGGGTGGGGGGGGTTATATACATCTGATGAACAAGGACGGACACAGCTACAGGGAGAGGGGGGAGAGAGGGGGAGTTATACATCTGATGAACAAGGACGGACACAGACTGACTACCAATGACAGACAGGCACACGGATATGTCAATGGCCTAATCGTTTTCAATCAGGGCAGGTGAAACAAGAATTTGTTCTTTAACTGACTTACCTAGATAAATCAAGGTTTCAGTCAGCCAAAATGCCTATTTTTGGAAATGAGAGTCGTGTCGTGGTGTCTCATGTCAAAGGTAAGATTTTATTTTTTTATCTGGGTCCATTTTACATTGATTTCATTTTTCCCAGTACTTGACTGTGGTCCCAATGTATTGTACGGTCTTTACTGTAATGCATTGCACTGTAATACATTGTACTGTACTGTAATTACTGAACTGTACTGCATTGTACTATACTGTAATTGCTGTACTGTAATACATTGCACTGTATTGGGGTGGTTAGAGCGTTGGACTAGTAAACGGAAGGTTGCAAGTTCAAACCCCGAGCTGACAAAGGTACAAATCTGTCCTTCTGCCCCTGAACAGGCAGTTAAATTCACTGTTCCCAGGCCGTCATTGCAATAAGAATTTATTCTTAACTGACGTGCCAAGTTAAATAAAGGTAAATAAATAAATAATTGTACAGTAATACATTGTACTGTAATGTACTGCGATGTAATTTATTTTACTGTATTGTACTGTAATGTAATTTATTGTACTGTACTCTTATGTATTGTATTCTACTGTAATGTAATTTATTGTACTGTACTCTAATGTATTGTATTCTACTGTAATGTAATTTATTGTACTGTACTCTAATGTATTGTACTGTACTCTAATGTATTGTACTGTACTCTAATGTATTGTATTGTACTGTACTCTAATGTATTGTATTACTCTAATGTATTGTACTGTACTCTAATGTATTGTATTGTACTGTACTCTAATGTATTGTATTGTACTGTACTCTAATGTATTGTATTGTATTGTACTCTAATGTATTGTACTGTACTGTACTCTAATGTACTGTACTGTACTCTAATGTATTGTACTGTACTGTACTCTAATGTATTGTACTGTACTGTACTCTAATGTATTGTATTGTACTGTACTCTAATGTATTGTATTGTACTGTACTGTACTCTAATGTATTGTATTGTACTGTACTCTAATGTATTGTATTGTACTGTACTCTAATGTATTGTATTGTACTGTAATGTAATTTATTGTACTGTATTGTACTGTAATGTAATTTATTGTACTGTACTCTAATGTACTCTAATGTATTGTATTGTACTGTACTCTAATGTATTGTGTTGTACTGTACTCTACTGTAATGTAATTTATGGTACTGTACTCTAATGTACTCTAATGTACTCTAATGTATTGTATTGTACTGTACTCTAATGTACTCTAATGTATTGTATTGTACTGTACTCTAATGTACTCTAATGTATTGTGTTGTACTGTACTCTCATCTATTCTAATGTATTGTATTGTATTGTACTGTAACTGCATACAGACAGTGATGACTCAGACAGGTCTGTGCCAGCAGGGCGTGAAGGACTGGTAGTCGGCAATGTCTCGCCCGTCGTCTCGGACCGTGTCGTACATGGCAGTTAGGGGGATGAAGAACAGCACTACTGAGCTGTAGATACTGTGGAGGGCACACTTAAAGAAGGCTGTCTTACTGAAGTACTGATTTATCTGGCCTGGAACGTACAGCTGGGGGTGCTGGAAACGCCACATGTCATTCACATCCTGGACACCAGGGGGGAGACAGTGAGGTAGGAAAAATATTCTCAATTACACAAATCTAAATGTGGGAGAAACAAGAAATGCACACGCATATTGCATAAACACATTAATTCCTGCACTCACGCAAACACATTGACATCACACATGTTTTACCTGGTCAAACAGACTCATACCCAGTACAGGAAGTGCTGTGTAGACTAGGTTATACAACGTGATGAACCACTCGTCATACACGGTCTGGCAGAAACACAATCAGATCATCAGAGACAAATAACCTTATATATCTGAAAATACTGAACAGTTGTTTTAAAGGGGTAGTGCAGTCAAAAATGTGATTTTCTGTAAAAAAAATAAAGAATAATAATTGATTTCCACACTACGAGGTCGAAATAACACTCTGAAATTGTATAAATGATAATAATGCCCTTTTAAGTGTAAGAGTTTATTTGTTTTGAATTTTTTACACACTTTTTCTCCACAATTTCGTGATTTTGATCTTGTCTCATCGCTGCATCTTCCCAACGGGCTCGGGAGAGGAGAAGGTCGATTCATGCGTCCTCTGAAACATGACCCACCGAAATGCACTTCTTAACCTTTTTGGGATAGACGGCAGCATTTTCACTTTTGGATGAATAGCGTGCCCAGAGTGAACTGCCTCCTACTCTGTCGCAGATGCTAATATATGCATATTATTAGTATTGGATAGAAAACACTCTGAAGTTTCTAAAATTGTTTGAATGATGTCTGTGAGTATAACAGAACTCATATGGCAGGCGAAAACCTGAGAAAAATCCAATCAGGAAGTGGGACATCTGAGGTTTGTAGTTTTTCAAAGCTTGGCCTACCGAGTACACATTGAGATATGGATGAGGTTGCACTTCCTAGGGCTTCCACTAGATGTCAACCGTCTTTTGAAATTTGAATGAGGATTATAAAGGAGGGGCTCATGAGACCTGTTTGAGTCAGTGGTCTGGCATAGTGCCTCGGTCTCATGACACGCGCTCCCGACAGAGTTACCTCTCGTTCCAGTGCCTTTCTGAAGACAAAGGAGTTCTTTGGTTGGAACCTTATTGATGTTTTATGTTAAAAACATCCTAACGATTGATTCCATACATCGTTTGTCATGTTTCTAAAGGACTGTAATGGAACCTTTTGAGTTTTTGTCTGGATGAAATGCTCGCGCCTCATGAAGATGGATTACTGGGCTGAACACGCTAACAACAAGTGGCTATTTGGGCATAAATGATGGAGCTTTATGGAACAAATTAGTCATTTATTGTCGAACTGGGATTCCTGGGAGTGCCTTCTGACAAAGATCATCAAAGGTAAGTGAATATTTATGGTGTTGTTTCTAACTTTGTTGATTCCAAAATGGCGGATATTCCTCTGGCTGTTTTGGGTTCTGAGCGACTTTCTCAGATGATGCTTTTTCTGTAAAGTTTAAAAAAAAATCTGAACACAGCGGTTGCATGAAGGAGATGTGTTTTTTCGACTTGACTATGACCTAACATAATACGTTGAGTTATTTTCATGACATAAACACACACAGTGATTTATTAGACATACAAAGATGATTTAAAAATGTAATGACTGCACGGGGCTTTAAAGAAATAGAAGTAGTGGAGTATACCAGTTGCTTTAGAATTCAACGTTGGGTTGACCAAAGAAATATCTCCCTCCCCTCTTCTCCCCCCTCTCTCTCTCCATCCCCTTCTTCTCCCCCCGCTCTCTCTCCCTCCCCTCTTCTCCCCCTTCTCTCTCTCCCTCTCCCCTCCTTCTCCCCCTCTCTCCATCCCCTCTTCTCCCCCCTCTCTCTCTCCCTCCCCTCTTCTCCCCCTGCTCTCTCTCCCTCCCCTCTTCTCCCCCTCTCTCTCTCCCTCCCCTCTTCTCCCCCCTCTCTCTCCATCCCCCCTCTTCTCCCCCTTCTCCTCTCTCCTCCCCTCTTCTCCCTCCCCTCTCTCTCCTCCCCTTCTCCCTCCTCCCTCTCTCCCTCCCCTCTTTCTCCCCCTCTCTCTCTCCCTCCCCCTCTTCTCCCCCCGCTCTTTCCTCCTCTCTCTCTCCCTCCCCTCTTCTCCCCCTCTCTCTCCCTCCCCCTCTTCTCCCCCCGCTCTTTCCCTCCTCTCTCTCCCTCCCCCCTTTCTCCCCCGCTCTCTCTCCCTCCTCTCTTCTCCCCCCGCTCTCTCTCCCTCCCCTCCCCTTTCTCCCCTGCTCTCTCTCCCTCCCTCCCCTCTTCCCTCTCTCTCCCCTCCCTTCTTCTCCCCCTCTCTCTCTCCCCCTCTCTCTCTCCCTCCCTCTTTCTCCCCCTCTCTCTCTCTCCCTCCCCCTTCTCTCCCCCGCCCTTTCCCCTCCTCTCTCTCCCTCCTCTTCTCCCTTCCGCTCTCTCTCCCTCCCCCTTCTCCCCCTCTCTCTCCATCCCCTCTTCTCCCCCCGCTCTCTCCATCCCCTCTCTTCTCCCCCTTCTCTCCCTCTCCCCTCCCCTCTTCTCCCCCCTTCTCTCTCTCTCCCTCCCCTTCTCCCTCCTCTCTCTCCCCTCCCCCTCTTCTCCCCCTCTCTCTCCCTCCCTCTTCTCCCCCCGCTCTTTCCCTCCTCTCTCTCTCCCTCCCCTCTTCTCCCCCTCTCTCTCTCCCTCCCTCTTCTCCCCCTGCCTTTTCCCTCCTCTCTCCCTCTCCCCTCTTCTCCCCCCGCTCTCTCTCCCTCCTCTCTTCTCCCCGCTCTCTCTCCCTCACCTCTTCTCCCCTGCTCTCTCTCCCTCCCTCTTCTCCCCTCTCTCTCTCCCTCCCTTCTTCTCCCCCTCTCTCTCTCCCCCCCTCTCTCTCTCCCCTCACCTCTTCTCCCCCGCTCTCTCTCCCTCCCTCTTCCTCCCCCTCTCTCTCCCTCCCCTCTTCTCCCCCTCTCTCTCTCCCTCCCTCTTCTCCCCGCCTCTCTCCCTCCCCCCGCTCTCTCCCTCCCCTCTTCTCCCCCGCTCTCCCCTCCCCTCTCTCTCACCCTTTTTCTGTCATACCTGTGCTGAGAATCCGCAGAAGAAGGCGTACCAGAAGTGGACGAAGGTAAAGGTGAAGTTCTTGTAGAAGAAGTAACGCAGGAACTTACACATCCTCAGGTAGGACCAGCGACCGTGGACCAGGAGGAGGCGCTGTCAATTCCATGAAAAAAAACAACAGAAAAAAACAACCTTTATTTTAAATTGTACAAACAACAACAGACTAATAGACCGTTAAAGCATTGATAAAAGTCCGAAGTATAAAAATGTGGGTTTTGCATTTTGATTTAAAAACGTCACTGGTGTGTCAGTGGCCCTCTTACCTCTAGGAAGCGAAACTGAGCGAAGGAGTAATCTGAAGAGAGGACCGCCTGCATCCCCTCCTGACCGCTTATACCTACACCTATATGAGCAGCTGGAGAGAGAGGAGGAGAGGGAAAGAGAGGGGAGGAAAGAGGGGGAAGGGAGAGAGGGGGTAGAGGAGGCAGAGAGAAGGTAAGCATATTGTTCAGGGACCATTGGGCTCAGAGGGTTAAGCTCAAGTTCACAACTTTTCTCTCTGCAGCATTATCATACACTATTTGACTGGTGTAGTTATCTGATCCTCGATCTGCAGTCAAAGGGTGCTCCTATATGGACCCTGGGGCGGCAGGGAAGCCTAGTGGTTGGAGTTTAGTGGCGGCAGGGTAGCCTAGTGGTTAGAGTGCAGAGGCAGCAGGGTAGCCTAGTGGTTAGAGCGTTGGACTAATAACCGGAAGGTTGCAAGTTCAAACCCCCGAGTTGACAACGTACAAATCTGTCGTTCTGCCCCTGAACAGGCAGTTAACCCACTGTTCCTAGGCCGTCATTGAAAATAATAATTTGTTCTTAACTGACATGCCTAGTTAACCTGTTGATGCTCTGGGGGCGCTATTTCATTTTTGGATGAAAAACGTTCCCGTTTTAAACAAGATATTTTGTCACAAAAAGATGCTCGACTATGCATATAATTGATAGCTTTCGAAAGAAAACACTCTGACGTGTCCAGAACTACCAAGATATTTTCTGTGCGTGCCCTAGAACGTGAGCTTCAGGCAAAACCAAGATGAGACGGCATCCAGGAAATGAGCAGGATTTTTGAGGCTCTGTTTTCCATTGTCTCCTTATATGGCTGTGAATGCGAGAGGAATGAGCCTGCCCTTTCTGTCGTTTCCCCAAGGTGTCTGCAGCATTGTGACCTGTTTGTAGGCAGATCATTGGAAGATTGACCATAAGAGACCACATTTACCAGGTGTCCGCCCGGTGTCCTGCGCCGAAATTGGTGCGCAAAACTCAGCTGCCAGTATTTTTCCATGGGATACAGAGAGGAAAGCAAGCTTCCACGAACTGCATATCAATGAAGAGATATGTGAAAAAACACCTTGAGGATTGATTCCAAACAACGTTTGCCATGTTTCGGTCGATATTATGTAGTTAATCCGGAAAAAGTTTTACGTTTGTAGGTGACTGAAATTTCGGGTCGTTTCGGTAGCCAGACGCAATGTAGAAAACGGAACGATTTCTCCTACACACAGACGCTTTCAGGAAAAACTGCGCATTTGGTATGTAACTGAGAGTCTCCTCATTGAAAACATCAGAAGCTCGTCAAAGGTAAATGATTTTATTTATTTGGTTATCTGGTTTTTGTGAAAATGTTGCGTGCTAAATGCTACTCAAAATGCTATGCTAGCTTTGCATACTCTTACACAAATTAGTCAATTTCTATGGTTCAAAAGCATATTTTGAAAATCTGAGATGACAGTGTTGTTAAGAAAAGGCTTTTCAGAAATCGTTAACGTTGCGTTATGCTAATGAGCCTGAGGCTTTAGTCACGATCCCGGATCCGGGATGGGGAGTTCCAAGAGTTAAATAAAGGTTAAAAAAAAGCAGTGCACTATTGAGATGATTAGGGTGCCATTTTGGACAGTATATTGTAAGTTACCTTTAATCATGCTGACGTCGTTGGCCCCGTCTCCTATGGCCAGAGTGACGGCCTGTTTGTATTTCTTGACCAGCTCAACCACCTGGGCCTTCTGTAGTGGAGTCACCCTGCAGCAGATCACTGTCTTACACAGACAGGCTGTACGCAGGAACAGCAGCTCCATGCTCCCCTCTAGGGCATAGGCCTGATGGGGGAGGGGGACAGAGGGTAGAATCTAATGGCAACACATCAAACAGGGACGTCCAGATCCTATTCAACGGATCAGAATCAGTTAAACGTGTCTAAAATGTATCTCATCCTTTTAACATGTGTCTTATCTGTCTAAAATATGGGCACAGATAGTTGACACGATAAGGAATCAGGGCTCATGTTAGTGCAAGATTTACAGTAAATAGGACGGTAGTGTCTCACCAGACTGATTTACAGTAAATAGGACTGTAGTGTCTCACCAGACTACAGTAAATAGGACGGTAGTGTCTCACCAGACCACAGTAAATAGGACGGTAGTGTCTCACCAGACCACAGTAAATAGGACGGTAGTGTCTCACCAGACTGATTTACAGTAAATAGGACGGTAGTGTCTCACCAGACTGATTTACAGTAAATAGGACGGTAGTGTCTCACCAGACCACAGTAAATAGGACGGTAGTGTCTCACCAGACCACAGTAAATAGGACTGTAGTGTCTCACCAGACCACAGTAAATAGGACGGTAGTGTCTCACCAGACCACAGTAAATAGGACGGTAGTGTCTCACCAGACTACAGTAAATAGGACTGTAGTGTCTCACCAGACCACAGTAAATAGGACGGTAGTGTCTCACCAGACCACAGTAAATAGGACTGTAGTGTCTCACCAGACCACAGTAAATAGGACTGTAGTGTCTCACCAGACTGATTTACAGTAAATAGGACGGTAGTGTCTCACCAGACTACAGTAAATAGGACTGTAGTGTCTCACCAGACTACAGTAAATAGGACTGTAGTGTCTCACCAGACTGATTTACAGTAAATAGGACAGTAGTGTCTCACCAGACTGATTTACAGTAAATAGGACTGTAGTGTCTCACCAGACTGATTTACAGTAAATAGGACTGTAGTGTCTCACCAGACTGATTTACAGTAAATAGGACTGTAGTGTCTCACCAGACTACAGTAAATAGGACGGTAGTGTCTCACCAGACCACAGTAAATAGGACGGTAGTGTCTCACCAGACTACAGTAAATAGGACGGTAGTGTCTCACCAGACCACAGTAAATAGGACGGTAGTGTCTCACCAGACCACAGTAAATAGGACGGTAGTGTCTCACCAGACCACAGTAAATAGGACGGTAGTGTCTCACCAGACTGATTTACAGTAAATAGGACGGTAGTGTCTCACCAGACCACAGTAAATAGGACTGTAGTGTCTCACCAGACCACAGTAAATAGGACTGTAGTGTTTCACCAGACTGATTTACAGTAAATAGGACTGTAGTGTCTCACCAGACCACAGTAAATAGGACGGTAGTGTCTCACCAGACCACAGTAAATAGGACTGTAGTGTCTCACCAGACTACAGTAAATAGGACGGTAGTGTCTCACCAGACCACAGTAAATAGGACGGTAGTGTCTCACCAGACCACAGTAAATAGGACTGTAGTGTCTCACCAGACCACAGTAAATAGGACGGTAGTGTCTCACCAGACCACAGTAAATAGGACTGTAGTGTCTCACCAGACCACAGTAAATAGGACGGTAGTGTCTCACCAGACCACAGTAAATAGGACGGTAGTGTCTCACCAGACCACAGTAAATAGGACTGTAGTGTCTCACCAGACCACAGTAAATGGGACGGTAGTGTCTCACCAGACCACAGTAAATAGGACGGTAGTGTCTCACCAGACCACAGTAAATAGGACGGTAGTGTCTCACCAGACCACAGTAAATAGGACGGTAGTGTCTCACCAGACCACAGTAAATAGGACTGTAGTGTCTCACCAGACTGATTTACAGTAAATAGGACTGTAGTGTCTCACCAGACCACAGTAAATAGGACTGTAGTGTCTCACCAGACCACAGTAAATAGGACGGTAGTGTCTCACCAGACCACAGTAAATAGGACGGTAGTGTCTCACCAGACCACAGTAAATAGGACTGTAGTGTCTCACCAGACCACAGTAAATAGGGCGTAGTGTCTCACCAGACCACAGTAAATAGGACGGTAGTGTCTCACCAGACCACAGTAAATAGGACGGTAGTGTCTCACCAGACTACAGTAAATAGGACTGTAGTGTCTCACCAGACTGATTTACAGTAAATAGGACGGTAGTGTCTCACCAGACTACAGTAAATAGGACTGTAGTGTCTCACCAGACTACAGTAAATAGGGACTGTAGTGTCTCTACCAGACTGATTTACAGTAAATAGGACAGTAGTGTCTCTCACCAGACTGATTTACAGTAAATAGGACTGTAGTGTCTCACCAGACTGATTTACAGTAAATAGGACTGTAGTGTCTCACCAGACTGATTTACAGTAAAAAGGACGGTAGTGTCTCACCAGACTGATTTACAGTAAATAGGACTGTAGTGTCTCACCAGACTGATTTACAGTAAATAGGACTGTAGTGTCTCACCAGACTGATTTACAGTAAATAGGACGGTAGTGTCTCACCAGACTACAGTAAATAGGACTGTAGTGTCTCACCAGACTGATTTACAGTAAATAGGACGGTAGTGTCTCACCAGACTACAGTAAATAGGACTGTAGTGTCTCACCAGACTACAGTAAATAGGACTGTAGTGTCTCACCAGACTGATTTACAGTAAATAGGACTGTAGTGTCTCACCAGACTGATTTACAGTAAAAAGGACGGTAGTGTCTCACCAGACTGATTTACAGTAAATAGGACTGTAGTGTCTCACCAGACTGATTTACAGTAAATAGGACTGTAGTGTCTCACCAGACTGATTTACAGTAAATAGGACGGTAGTGTCTCACCAGACTACAGTAAATAGGACTGTAGTGTCTCACCAGACTGATTTACAGTAAATAGGACTCACCAGACTACAGTAAATAGGACTGTAGTGTCTCACCAGACTGATTTACAGTAAATAGGACGGTAGTGTCTCACCAGACTGATTTACAGTAAATAGGACTGTAGTGTCTCACCAGACTGATTTACAGTAAATAGGACTGTAGTGTCTCACCAGACTGATTTACAGTAAATAGGACTGTAGTGTCTCACCAGACTGATTTACAGTAAATAGGACTGTAGTGTCTCACCAGACTGATTTACAGTAAATAGGATCGGTAGTGTCTCACCAGACTGTGTCCGTTGATGACCAGGCCGTACTCCCCGTTCACCTCCTCGTCCCTGACCACCTTCGGCTTGTTCCCCGGCTTGTTACCCTCTGGCATGAAATTGGCCTCCTCCTCTGCACCTGGTTTCATGGTGCTCCATGCATTCCTGGTTCAATACAAAACAAATCCTCTCATCTCATTCTATTCCACCATGTCTATGTTATCAACCTGGGATGGATGTTATCAACCTGGGATGGGATGTTATCAACCTGGGATGGGATGTTATCAACCTGGGATGGGATGTTATCAACATGGGATGTGATGGGATGTTAGCAACCTGGGATGGGATCATAACAACCGGGGATGAGATGTTATCAACCTGGGATGGGATGTTATCAACCTGGGATGAGATGGGATGTTATCAACCTGGGATGGGATGTTATCAACCTGGGATGAGATGGGATGTTATCAACCTGGGATGAGATGTTATCAACCTGGGATGTTATCAACCTGGGATGGGATGTGATGGTCTATTCTGGTTCTGAAGAATAGTAACAATGACAGGCATTGTTCCAATCCCAATTTACAACCCGGTCAACTAATCCGTCTCCATTTAAAGGCCATTATAAGTTGAATGAGGTGTATTGGTGCTGGGTTGGTAGTAAACCCTGGACAAACGGTGTTAGTATTGTGGCAGGCAGGGTTATGATGTCAAACCCTCTGACCTCAGTTCCTGTCTGACATCGTCTGAGTTGTTGGCCGACACGATGAAGATGTCGTTCATCTCCTCTCGCAGCATGTTGCAGGAGTAGCCAATGTTCTCCGCCGTCTCTGTCACATGACAAAAACACACAATATGATAGTTGGAGACAGACACAGTGTTGTGGACATATGGTCCTACACATCAAAGGAGGTTGGTGGCACCCTAATTGGGGAGGACGGCCTTGTGGTAATGGCTGGAGCTGAATGAGTAGAATGGTATCTAATACATGCCACCGGAGGTCTCTTCACAATCCCCAAGTCCAGAACAGACTACGGGAAATGTACAGTACTACATAGATTCATGACTACATGGAACTCTATTCCACAGTACTACATAGAGCCATGACTACATTGAACTCTATTCTACATCAGGTGACTGATGCAAGCAGTAGAATCAGTACAAGTACAAATACACCTTAAGGAACAGCGGAATTGGAATGGAGTGAATGGAATGGAGTGAATGGAATGGAGTGAATGGAATGGAGTGATTGGAATGGAGTGAATGGAATGGAGTTATTGGAATGGAGTGAATGGAATGGAGTGATTGGAATGGAGTGAATGGAGTGAATGGAATGGAGTGAATGGAGTGAATGGAATGGAGTGAATGGAATGGAGTGAATGGAATGGAGTGAATGGAGTGGAGTGAATGGAGTGGAGTGAATGTATTGGAGTGAATGGAAGGGAGTGAATGGAATGGAGTGATTGGAATGGAGTGAATGGAATGGAATGGAGTGAATGGATTGGAGTGAATGGAATGGAGTGAATGGAAGGGAGTGAATGGAATGGAGTGATTGGAATGGAGTGAATGTAATGGAGTGAATGTAATGGAGTGAATGTAATGGAGTGAATGGAGTGAATGGAATTGAGTGAATGGAGTGAATGTAATGGTGTGAATGGAATGGAGTGATTGGAATGGAGTGAATGGAATGGAGTGAATGGAATGGAGAGAATGGAATGGAGTGAATGGAAGGGAGTGAATGGAGTGAATGTAATGTTGTGAATGGAATGGAGTGAATGGAATGGAGTGAATGGAATGGAGTGAATGGAATGGAGTGAATGGAGTGAATGGAATTGAGTGAATGGAGTGAATGTAATGGTGTGAATGGAATGGAGTGATTGGAATGGAGTGAATGGAATGGAGTGAATGGAATGGAGAGAATGGAATGGAGTGAATGGAAGGGAGTGAATGGAATGGAGTGATTGGAATGGAGTGAATGGAATGGAGTGAATGGAGTGAATGGAATGGAGTGAATGGAGTAAATGTAATGGTGTGAATGGAATGTGGTGATTGGAATGGAGTGAATGGAATGGAGTGAATGGAGTGAATGGAATGGAGTGAATGGAATGGTGTGAATGGACTGGAGTGATTGGAATGGAGTGAATGGAATGGTGTGAATGGAATGGAGTGAATAGAAAGGAGTGAATGGAATGGAGTGATTGGAATGGAGTGATTGGAATGGAGTGAATGGAATGGAGTGAATGTAATGTTGTGAATGGAATGGAGTGAATGGAATGTTGTGAATGGAATGGAGTGAATGGAATGGAGTGAATGGAATGGAGTGAATGGAAGGGCGTGAATGGAAGGGCGTGAATGGAATGTAGTGAATGGAATGGAGTGAATGGAATGGAGTGAATGGAGTGAATGGAGTGAATGGAGTGAATGTAATGGTGTGAATGGAATGGAGTGATTGGAATGGAGTGAATGGAATGGAGTGAATGGAATGGAGTGAATGGAATGGAGTGATTGGAATGGAGTGAATGGAATGGAGTGAATGGAGTGAATGGAATGGAGTGAATGGAGTGAATGTAATGGTGTGAATGGAATGGAGTGATTGGAATGGAGTGAATGGAATGGAGTGAATGGAATGGTGTGAATGGACTGGAGTGATTGGAATGGAGTGAATGGAATGGTGTGAATGGAATGGAGTGATTGGAAAGGAGTGAATGGAATGGAGTGATTGGAATGGAGTGAATGGAATGGAGTGAATGGAATGGAGTGATTGGAATGGAGTGAATGGAATGGAGTGAATAGAATGGAGTGAATGGAGTGAATGGAATGGAGTGATTGGAATGGAGTGAATGGAATGGAGTGAATTGAATGGTGTGAATGGACTGGAGTGATTGGAATGGAGTGAATGGAATGGTGTGAATGGAATGGAGTGATTGGAAAGGAGTGAATGGAATGGAGTGATTGGAATGGAGTGATTGGAATGGAGTGAATGGAATGGAGTGAATGGAATGGAGTGATTGGAATGGAGTGAATGGAATGGAGTGAATGGAATGGTGTGAATGGAATGGAGTGATTGGAATGGTGTGAATGGAATGGATTGATTGGAATGGAGTGAATGGAGTGAATGGAATGGAGTGAATGGAGTGAATGGAATGGAGTGAATGGAATGGAGTGAATGGAATGGAGTGAATGGAGTGGAGTGAATGGAGTGGAGTGAATGTATTGGAGTGAATGGAAGGGAGTGAATGGAATGGAGTGATTGGAATGGAGTGAATGGAATGGAATGGAGTGAATGGATTGGAGTGAATGGAATGGAGTGAATGGAAGGGAGTGAATGGAATGGAGTGATTGGAATGGAGTGAATGTAATGGAGTGAATGTAATGGAGTGAATGTAATGGAGTGAATGGAGTGAATGGAATTGAGTGAATGGAGTGAATGTAATGGTGTGAATGGAATGGAGTGATTGGAATGGAGTGAATGGAATGGAGTGAATGGAATGGAGAGAATGGAATGGAGTGAATGGAAGGGAGTGAATGGAGTGAATGTAATGTTGTGAATGGAATGGAGTGAATGGAATGGAGTGAATGGAATGGAGTGAATGGAATGGAGTGAATGGAGTGAATGGAATTGAGTGAATGGAGTGAATGTAATGGTGTGAATGGAATGGAGTGATTGGAATGGAGTGAATGGAATGGAGTGAATGGAATGGAGAGAATGGAATGGAGTGAATGGAAGGGAGTGAATGGAATGGAGTGATTGGAATGGAGTGAATGGAATGGAGTGAATGGAGTGAATGGAATGGAGTGAATGGAGTAAATGTAATGGTGTGAATGGAATGTGGTGATTGGAATGGAGTGAATGGAATGGAGTGAATGGAGTGAATGGAATGGAGTGAATGGAATGGTGTGAATGGACTGGAGTGATTGGAATGGAGTGAATGGAATGGTGTGAATGGAATGGAGTGAATAGAAAGGAGTGAATGGAATGGAGTGATTGGAATGGAGTGATTGGAATGGAGTGAATGGAATGGAGTGAATGTAATGTTGTGAATGGAATGGAGTGAATGGAATGTTGTGAAATGGAATGGAGTGAATGGAATGGAGTGAATGGAATGGAGTGAATGGAAGGGCGTGAATGGAAGGCGGAATGGAATGTAGTGAATGGAATGGAGTGAATGGAATGGAGTGAATGGAGTGAATGGAGTGAATGGAGTGAATGTAATGGTGTGAATGGAATGGAGTGATTGGAATGGAGTGAATGGAATGGAGTGAATGGAATGGAGTGATTGGAATGGAGTGAATGGAATGGAGTGAATGGAGTGAATGGAATGGAGTGAATGGAGTGAATGTAATGGTGTGAATGGAATGGAGTGATTGGAATGGAGTGAATGGAATGGAGTGAATGGAATGGTGTGAATGGACTGAGTGATTGGAATGGAGTGAATGGAATGGTGTGAATGGAATGGAGTGATTGGAAAGGAGTGAATGGAATGGAGTGATTGGAATGGAGTGAATGGAATGGAGTGAATGGAATGGAGTGATTGGAATGGAGTGAATGGAATGGAGTGAATAGAATGGAGTGAATGGAGTGAATGGAATGGAGTGATTGGAATGGAGTGAATGGAATGGAGTGAATTGAATGGTGTGAATGGACTGGAGTGATTGGAATGGAGTGAATGGAATGGTGTGAATGGAATGGAGTGATTGGAAAGGAGTGAATGGAATGGAGTGATTGGAATGGAGTGATTGGAATGGAGTGAATGGAATGGAGTGAATGGAATGGAGTGATTGGAATGGAGTGAATGGAATGGAGTGAATGGAATGGTGTGAATGGAATGGAGTGATTGGAATGGTGTGAATGGAATGGATTGATTGGAATGGAGTGAATGGAATGGAGTGAATGGAATGGAATGGAGTGAATGGAAGGGCGTGAATGGAATGGTGTGAATGGAATGGAGTGAATAGAATGGAGTGAATGGAATGGAGTGAATGGAATGGTGTGAACGGAATGGAGTGAATGGAGTGAATGGAATGGAGTGAATGGAGTGAATAGAATGGAGTGAATGGAATGGAGTGAATAGAATGGAGTGAATGGAGTGAATGGAATGGAGTGATTGGAATGGTGTGAATATAATGGAGTGAATGGAGTGAATAGAATGGAGTGAATGGAGTGATTGGAATGGAGTGAATAGAATGGAGTGAATGGAATGGAGTGAATGGAATGGAGTGAATGGAGTGAATGGAATGGAGTGATTGGAATGGAGTGAATAGAATGGAGTGAATAGAATGGAGTGAATAGAATGGAGTGAATGCAAGGGCGTGAATGGAGTAATTGAAATGGAGTGAATGGAATGGAGTGAATGGAATGGAGTGAATGGAGTGAATGGAATGGAGTGATTGAAATGGAGTGAATCGAATGGAGTGAATGGAATGGAGTGAATGGAGTGAATGGAATGGAGTGATTGAAATGGAGTGAATGGAATGGAGTGAACGGAATGGAGTGAATGGAGTGGAGTGAACGGAATGGAGTGAATGGAGTGAATGGAATGGAGTGAATAGAATGGAGTGAATGGAATGGAGTGATTGAAATGGAGTGAATGGAATGGAGTGAATGGAATGGAGTGATTGAAATGGAGTGATTGGAATGGAGTGAATAGAATGGAGTGAATGGAATGGAGTGATTGAAATGGAGTGAATGGAATGGAGTGAATGGAAGGAGTGAATGGAAGGGAGTGAATGGAAGGGAGTGAATGGAAGGGAGTGAATGGAATGGAGTGAATGGAAGGGAGTGAATGGAATGGAGTGAATGGAGTGAATGGAATGGAATGGAGTGAATGGAAGGGAGTGAATGGAATGGAGTGAATGGAATGGAGTGAATGGAATGGAATGGAGTGAATGGAGTGAATGGAATGGAGTGAATGGAAGGGAGTGAATGGAAGGGAGTGATTGGAATGGTGTGAATGGAATGGTGTGAATGGAATGGAGTGAATGGAATGGAGTGATTGGAATTGTGTGATTGGAATGGAGTGAATGGAATGGAGTGAATGGAATGGAATGGAGTGAATGGAATGGAATGGAGTGAATGGAATGGAATGGAGTGAATGGAATGGAGTGAATTGAATGGAGTGAATGGAATGGAGTGAATGGAGTGAATGGACTGTATGGAATGGAGTGAATGGAATGGAGTAAATGGAATGGTGTGAATGGAATGAAGTGAATGGAATGGAGTGAATGGAATGGAATGGAGTGAATGGAATGGAATGGAGTGAATGGAATGGAGTGAATTGAATGGAGTGAATGGAATGGAGTGAATGGAGTGAATGGACTGTATGGAATGGAGTGAATGGAATGGAGTGAATGGAATGGAGTGAATGGAATGGAGTAAATGGAATGGTGTGAATGGAATGAAGTGAATGGAAGGGAGTGAATGGAAGGGAGTGAATGGAATGGAGTGAATGGAAGGGAGTGAATGGAAGGGAGTGAATGGAAGGGAGTGAATGAAGGAGTGAATGGAATGGAGTGAATGGAAGGGAGTGAATGGAATGGAGTGAATGGAGATGAATGGAATGGAATGGAGTGAATGGAAGGAGTGAATGGAATGGAGTGAATGGAATGGAGTGAATGGAATGGAATGGAGGTGAATGGAGTGAATGGAATGGAGTGAATGGAAGGAGTGAATGGAAGGGGAGTGATTGGAATGGTGTGAATGGAATGGTGTGAATGGAATGGAGTGAATGGAATGGAGTGATTGGAATATGTGGATTGGAATGGAGTGAATGGAATGGAGTGAATGGAATGGAATGGAGTGAATGGAAGGAGGAATGGAAGGGAGGAATGGAAGGGAGTGAATGGAATGGAGTGAATGGAAGGGAGTGAATGGAATGGAGTGAATGGAGTGAATGGAATGGAATGGAATGAATGGAAGGAGTGAATGAATGGAGTGAAATAGAATAGAGTGAATGGAATGGAGTGAATGGAGTGAATGGAATGGAGTGAATGGAAGGAGTGAATGGAAGGAGTGATTGGAATGGTGTGAATGGAATGGTGTGAATGGAATGGAGTGAATGGAATGGAGTGATTGGAATTGTGTGATTGGAATGGAGTGAATGGAATGAGTGAATGGAATGGAATGGAGTGAATGGAATGGAATGGGTGAATGGAATGGAGTGAATGGAATGGAGTGAATGGAATGGAGTGAATGGAGTGGATGGACTGTATGGAATGGAGTGAATGGAATGGAGTGAATGGAATGGAGTAAATGGAATGGTGTGAATGGAATGAAGTGAATGGAATGGAGTGAATGGAATGGAGTGAATGGAATGGAGTGAATGGAATGGAGTGGAATGGAGTGAATGGAATGGAGTGAATGGAATGGAGTGAATGGAATGGAGTGATTGGAATGGAGTAAATGGAATGGAGTGATTGGAATGGAGTGAATGGAATGGAGTGAATGGAATGGAGTGAATGGAATGGAGTGATTGGAATGGAGTGAATGGAATGGAGTGAATGGAATGGAGTGAATGGAATGGAGTGAATGGAATGGAGTGAATGGAATGGAGTGAATAGAATGGAGTGAATGGAATGGAGTGAATGGAGTGAATGGAATGGAGTGAATGGAATGGAGTGAATGGAGTGAATGGAATGGTGTCAAACATGAAAACATGCATATGATACTGTTTCATTCACTCCATTTTGACCAATATTATGATTTGTCCTCCCCTCAGCATCCTCCACTGCTTTACATGAATTACATTCCAACCGTCAAAATGAGCCCGTCCTCCTGTAGCCCCATCCCACCAGCCTCCTGTAGCCCCATCCCACCAACCTCCTCTGGGTTAGACATAGAGATAGATGTGGCTTAAGTACCTTGATGGTTTGGAAGAAACAACAACATCGTTGTCCAGAATAAGATAACATTTATTTTATTTTTATTTTACCAACCCTTTAAATATCCAATGCAGCCATTTGAGCTTAACATCAAATCTGGGTAACAATTAAATACCTTACTGTTATTATTTTCAATTAAAATTGTAAAAATTTAAATTAAAAATTGCTTCTTTGCAAAGAGCAATTTCTCACGCAGAATTTTGGCTAGGACTCTCTGGGAAAACCTATTATTATTCTGTTATATGTGAGGCAGATAGCTGAGAGTATGTTGCTTGTTGACTAACCCTGTTTGTCGCCAGTGAGCACCCAGATCTTGATGTCAGCTTTGGCGAGCTGCTCGATGGTCTGTGGCACACCATCCTGGAGCTTATCCTCTATGGCTGTAGCTCCCAGCAACTACACACACACACACACACACACACACACACACACACACACACACACACACACACACGCACACACGCACACGCACACACACACATTTAATTACACTCCTTTCTCTATCTGTAAGAGCTAAACTGACCCTGGTTCAGTGTTCAGGACATACCATTAGGTCTTTTCATATCTGTAATTTGTTGAAGCTAAACTGACCCTGGTTCAGTGTTCAGGGCATACCATTAGGTATTTTTATATATTTAACCTGTCAAAGCTAAACTGACCCTGGTTCAGTGTTCAGGACATACCATTAGGTATTTTTTATATATTTAACCTGTCAAAGCTAAACTGACCCTGGTTCAGGGGTAATTTACTGTTAAAACATGAAATTAAGCAGGAACTTTTTATTGGGAAGTTTATTTCTAATTTTCCTGATTTAATTTTCAACCGGCCAACTTCACTTTAAGACATCCCAGTCTTTGTCTGGAGACGTTCTTCTGATCCTGGTTTAAGTGTTTAACTCCTTCCTACCATCAGGTCTTTCTCTATCTCCTCATAGAGCAGGTCGAGTTTGTCCTCTCTGTCCTCCAGGGCTGTGCTGGCCTCATGGTGGCGCTGTTTCCAGCTGCTGAAGTATTCCTCATCCAGGTCCTTATAAGCTAGAGCCAGGGTCCGCAGGCCCTCACCAGCAAACTCCTGTAGGGACAGAACACACACACAATTTTTATACAACGTGATTTGGGATGGCTTTATATTTATTGAGCCACTCTTTCACAGAAGTACAGGGAGGAAGAGAGAGGCAGACACACTCAGAGTCTCTCTCTCGCTCTTCCTCCCTCTGTCTCCCCCTCTCTCCGTCTCCCCCTCTCTCCGTCTCCCCCTCTCTCCGTCTCTCCGTCTCCCCTCCCGCCGTCTCCCCCTCCCGCTCTCCCCCTCTCTCCGTCTCCCCCTCCCTCCGTCTCCCCCTCCCTCCCGCCTCCCCTCTCTCGTCTCCCCCTCTCTCCGTCTCCCCCTCTCTCCGTCTCCCTCTCTCTCTGGCTCTCCCTCTCTCCTGGCTCTCCCTCCCTCTGTCTCCCCCATCTCCGTCTCCCCCTCTCCCCGTCTCTCCGTCTCCCCCTCCCTCCGTCTCCCCCTCCTCTCCGTCTCCCCCTCCCTCCGTCTCCCCCTCCCTCCGTCTCCCCTCCCTCCGTCTCCCTCTCTCTGGCTCTCCCCTCTCTCTGGCTCTCCCTCTCTCTGGCTCCCCCTCCCCTGTCTCCCCCTCTCCGTCTGGCTCCCCTCCCCCTGTCTCCCCCTCCCTCCGTCTCCCCCTCCCTCCGTCTCCCCCCGTCTCTGTCTCCCCTCCCCCTGTCTCCCCCTCCCTCCGTCTCCCCCTCCCTCCGTCTCCGCCTCCCTCTGTCTCCCTCTCTCTCCCCTGGCTCTCCCTCTCTCTGGCTCTCCCCCTCTCTCTGTCTCCCCCTCCCTCTGTCTCCCCTCCCTCCGTCTCCCCTCTCACCGTCTCCCCCTCCCCTGTCTCCCCCTCCCTCCCGTCTCCGCCTCCCTCCGTCTCCCTCTCTCCCTCTCTCCCTCTCTCTGGCTCTCCCTCTCTCTGTCTCCCCCCTCTTTCCGTCTCCCCCTCCCCCTGTCTCCCCCTCCTCCGTCTCCCCCTCTCACTGTCTCGTCTCCCCCTCCCCCTCTCTCTGGCTCCCTCTCTCTCTGGCTCTCCCTCTCTCTGGCTCTCCCCTCCCTCTGTCTCCCCCCATCTCCGTCTCCCCTCTCACCGTCTCCCCCTCCCCTCCGTCTCCGCCTCCCTCCGTCTCCCTCTCTCTCTGTCTCTCCCTCTCTCTGGCTCACCCTCCCCCTGTCTCCCCCTCCCTCCGTCTCCCCCTCCCCCTGTCTCCCCCTCCCTCCGTCTCCCCCTCCCCTCCCGCACTCCCCCTCCCTCCGTCTCCCACTTCTCCCTCTGTCTCCCTCTCTCTGGCTCTCCCTCTCTCTGGCTCTCCCCCTCTCTGTCTCCCCCTCCCCTCTGTCTCCCCCTCTCTCCGTCTCCCCCTGTCTCCCCTCCCTCCGTCTCCGCCTCCCTCCGTCTCTCCGCCTCCCTCTGTCTCCCTCTCTCTCTGGCTCTCCCTCTCTCTGGCTCTCCCTCTCTCTGTCTCCCCCTCTTTCCGTCTCCCCCTCCCCCTGTCTCCCCTCCCACCGTCTCATCTCCCCCCCCCTCTCCCCTCCCCCCCTCTCTGTCTCCCCCTCTCTCTGGCTCCCTCTCTCTGGCTCTCCCTCTCTCTGGCTCTCCCTCTCTCTGTCTCCCCCTCCTATGTCTCCCCCTCCCTATG
>NW_027011893.1:20000-21742 GCF_036934945.1 Oncorhynchus masou masou | reverse complement strand
GGAGGAGATGGAGAGATGGAGAGGAGATGAGAGATGGAGAGGGGAGAGTTAGAGGTGGATGAGAGGGGAGAGATGGAGAGGTGGATGAGAGAGAGATGGAGAGGTGGATGAGAGAGGAGAGAATGGGGAGGTGGATGAGAGAGGAGAGATGGAGAGGTGGATGAGAGGGAGATAGAGAGGTGGATGAGAGGGAGAGATGGAGAGGTGGATGAGAGAGAAGATGGAGAGGTGGATGAGAGATGGGGAGGTGGATGAGAGGAAGGAGAGATGGAGAGGTGGATGAGAGAGGAGAGATGGAGAGGTGGATGAGAGAGGAGAGATGGAGAGATGGATGAGAGAGGAGAGATGGAGAGGAGATGGAGAGGTGGATGAGAGAGGAGAGATGGGGAGGTGGATGAGAGAGGGAGAGATGGAGAGGTGGATGAGAGATGAGGAGATGGAGAGGTGGATGAGAGAGAAGATGGAGAGGTGGATGAGAGAGGAGATGGGGAGGTGGATGAGAGGAGAGATGGAGAGGTGGATGAGAGGGAGTAGATGAGAGGTGGATGAGAGGGGAGAGATGGAGAGGAGATGGAGAGATGGAGAGGTGGATGAGAGAAGATGGAGAGGTGGATGAGGGAGAGATGGAGGAGGTGGATGAGAGAGGATGGAGGTGGATGAGAGAGCAGAGATGGATGGATGAGAGAGGAGAGATGGAGAGGTGGATGAGAGAGGAGAGATGGAGAGGTGGATGAGAGAGGAGAGGTGGAGAGGTGGATGAGAGAGATGGATGAGAGAGGAGATGGAGAGATGGATGAGAGAGAAGATGGAGAGGAGGTGGAGAGGGTAGAGGGAGGAGAAGAGTTGACCAAAGGAGAGCATGAGTGAAGAAGAGGGAGGGAAGTCAAACAGTGATGGGATGGATGTGACAGGATGGATGAAAGGCGAGCAGGTACCTACCTGTTCATGATCAGATACACGCGACCATTGACTTTAGCATGACTGTGTGAGGAGAGGAAGGAATGGAGAGATGACAGATGGCAGAGGAGGAGGAGAGATGGCAGTAGATTAAAGAGAATAGGATGAGAAGCAAGTGGGAACATGAAGGAGGCTACTAGAACATGAATGAGGCTACTAGAACATGAAGGAGGCTACTAGAACATGAAGGAGGCTACTAGAACATGAAGGAGGCTACTAGAACATGAAGGAGGCTACTAGAACATGAAGGAGGCTACTAGAGCCCATGAATGAGGCTACTAGAACATGAAGGAGGCTACTAGAACATGAAGGAGGCTACTAGAGAACATGAAGACAAAGACATTAACACAGACCACTACATCTCACCATTTCTCTGTAGGTCTTATACATTAGAGAGAACAAAGTACAGAGGTAGATACATGAAAAAAAAACATCCAGCCAATCCAAACTCTAATTGCGCAACGTTGAAGATCGCTGGTCCAGTCCATCAGAAACTGCTGTTAGCTCTACTCACACAAACACTAGACTTAAGCTCAGTGGGTTAACACAGTCTAGGGGAGACGTGCAGGTTCGGACCCCAGTCACAAACACAGCTCATCTGGAAATGCAGCTGTGACTCAGTGTTAGCTCCCCCACATTAAGAACTTCAGCCAACACAGTGTTCAAATCCCCGTCAGCTCACCTGATGGTGCTGAGACTCATGTTATCTCCCTGTATTGACATTTATCTCAGCGGGCTAACACAGTCAGTCCCCCAGTCTCACCTGTAGATGGTGCTGTCCTGTT
>NW_027011893.1:0-15000 GCF_036934945.1 Oncorhynchus masou masou | reverse complement strand
ACCACAGTACTACATGAAGCCATGACTACATGGAACTCTATTCCACAGTACTACATAGAGCCATGACTACATGGAACTCTATTCCACAGTACTACATAGAGCCGTGACTACATGGAACTCTATTCCCACAGTACTACATAGAGCCGTGACTACATGGAACTCTATTCCACAGTACTACATAGAGACATGACTACATGGAACTCTATTCCACAGTACTACATGGCTTCATGGAACTCTATTCCACAGTACTACATTGACTACATGGAACTCTATTCCACAGTACTACATAGAGCCATGACTACATGGAACCTATTCCACAGTACTACATAGAGCCATGACTACATGGAATGACTCTCATTCCACAGTCAGGTAACATTAGTAACTGATGCAGAAGGAGAATCAGATATAAAAACAGGTAAAAATACACCTCATAGAACATTGTGGACTGTGAAAAGACACACACACACACACGCAGGTACATACACACACACAAAATATACACACTCTACACCGTACACCTGAATAGTGTGCTGTAGTAGAAATAGTGACACTTAATGTATTGTGACCAAAGCACCAAGTCTAGGTCCTTCTGAGCAGCTTCTACCCCGAGCCATAACACTGCTGATAATCAAACCAGAAAATGTACATTGACCCCCTTTTTTTTACACTGCAGCTACTCGATGTTTCATAAACGACTGTATAGTCACTTTACCCCTGCCTACATGTAGAAGCTGTGGCTCCCAAGTGGTGTAGCGGTCTAAGGCACTGCATCTCAGTGCTAGACGTGTCACTACAGACCCTGGTTTGAATCCAGGCTGTATCACAACCGTCTGTGATTGGGAGTCCCATACACTTGCCCCAGCGTCGTCTGGGTTTGGCAGGTGTGGGCCGTCAATGTAAATAAGAATTTGTTCTTAACTGCCTAGTTATATAAACATTTACATATTAACCCATTAGACTTTTTATTTTATTGTGTTACTTTTTTTGTTTTTGTTACTGTAGTTTATCTAGTAAATATTTCCTTAACAATTTTTTTTAAAACTTTGTTGGTTAAGGGCTTAAAACTGCATTGTTGGGGATCCATAATAAACCCCAGGAAGAGTAGCTGCTGCCTTGGCAGAAACTAATCCATAATAAACCACAGGAAGAGTATGCTTTGCCAAGCTAATAAACCCCAGCGGCCTTGGAAGGAACAATGGATCTGCCCCAGGAAGAGTAGCTGCTGCCTTGACAAGGACTATGGGAGGATCCATAATAAACCCCAGGAAGAGTAGCTGCTGCCTTGCCAGCAGATCCATAATAAACCCCAGGTAGAGTAGCTGCTGCCTTGACAGGAACTAATGGGGATCCATAATAAACTCCAGGGAAGTAGCTGCTGCCTTGGCAGGAACTAATGGGGATCCATAATAAACCCCAGGAGAGAGTATTCACTGCCTTGACAGGAACTAATGGGGATCCATAATAAACCCCAGGGAAGAGTAGCTGCTGCCTTTGCAGGAACTAGCTAGGGATCCATAATAAACCCCAGGAAGAGTAGCTGCTGCCTTGGCAGGAACTATCCATAATAAACCCCAGGAAGGTATGCCAGCCCAGGAACTAAATCCATAATAAACCACAGGAAGAGTAGCTGCTGCTTGGCAGGAACTAATGGGGATCCATAATAAACCCCAGGAAGAGTAGCTGCTGCCTTGGACAGGAACTAATGGGGATCCATAATAAACCCCAGGAAGAGTAGCTGCTGCCTTGACAGGAACTAATGGGGATCCATAATAAACCCAGGAGAGCTAATTGCCTTGACAGGAACTAATGATCCATAATAAAACCCAGGAAGTGTAGCTGCTGCCTTGCCAGGAACTAATGGGGATCATAATAAACCCCAGGAAGAGTAGCTGCTGCCCAGGCAGGGGAACAATAATCACCAGGAAGAGTTCTGCAGGAACTAATAAACCCCAGGAAAGGTAGATGCTGCCCAGGCAGGAACTAATGGGATCCATAATAAACCCCAGGAAGAGTAGCTGCTGCCTTGGCAGGAACTAATGGGGATCCATAATAAACCCCAGGAAGAGTAGCTGCTGCCTTGGCAGGAACTATCCTGCAGGGATCCTGCCTTGCCAGGAACTAATGGGGATCCATAATAAACCCCAGGAAGAGTGAGGCAGGAACCTGCCATAATGAAGCTGGGGATCCATGCTGCTGCCTTGACAGGGACTAATGGGGATCCATAATAAACCCCAGGAAGAGTAGCTGCTGCCTTGCCAGGAACTAATGGGGATCCATAATAAACCAGGAAGAGTAGCTGCTGCCTTGACAGGAACTAATGGGGATCCATAATAAACCCCCAGGAAGAGTGGCTGCTGCCTTGGCAGGAACTAATGGGGATCCATAATAAACCCCAGGAAGATAGCCTGCCTGGCAGGAACTAAATCCACAATAAACCCCAGAAGAGTAGCTGCTGCCTTGGCAGGAACTAATGGGGATCCATAATAAACCCCAGGAAGAGTAGCTGCTGCCTTGGCAGGAACTAATGGGGATCCATAATAAACCCCAGGAAGAGTAGCTGCTGCCTTGACAGGCAGGAACCAATGGAAGATCCATAAGGAACTAATGGGGATCACCCCAGGAAGAGTAGCTGCTGCCTTGGCAGGAACTAATGGGGATCCATAATAAACCCCAGGAAGAGTGCTGCCTTGACAGGAACTAATGGGGATCCAATGGGAGTAGCTGCTGCCTTGACAGGAACTAATGGGGATCCATAATAAAACCCAGGAAGTGTAGCCAGGCAGGAACTAATGGGGATCCATAATAAACCCCAGGAAGAGTAGCTGCTGCCTTGGCAGGAACTAATGGGATCCACAATAATCCCAGGAAGAGTAGCTGCTGCCTTGGCAGGAACTAATGGGGATCCAGCTAAACCCCAGGAAGAGTAGATGCCCAGGCAGGAACTAATGGGGATCCATAATAAACCCCAGGAAGAGTAGCTGCTGCCTTGGCAGGAACTAATGGGATCCATAATAAACCCCAGGAAGAGTAGCTGCTTCCCAGGCAGGAACTAATGGGGATCCATAATAAACCCCAGGAAGAGTAGCTGCTGCCTTGGCAGGAACTAATGGGGATCCATAATAAACCCCAGGAAGAGTAGCTGTTGCCCAGGCAGGAACTAATGGGGATCCATAATAAACCCCAGGAAGAGTAGCTGCTGCCTTGGCAGAACTAATGGGGATCCATAATAAACCCCAGGAAGAGTAGCTGCTGCCTTGGCAGAACTAATGGGGATCCATAATAAACCCCAGGAAGAGTAGCTGCTGCCTTGACAGGAACTAATGGAGATCCATAATAAACCCCAGGAAGAGTAGCTGCTGCCCAGGCAGGAACCAATGGGGATCCATAATAAACCCAGGAAGAGTAGCTGCTGCTTTGAAGGAACTAATGGGGATCCATAGGAAGAGTAGCTGCCTTGGCAGGAACTAATGGGGATCCATAATAAATCCCAGGAAGAGTAGCTGCTGCCTTGACAGGAACTAATGGAGATCCATAATAAACCCCAGGAAGAGTAGCTGCTGCCCAGGCAGGAACTAATGGGGATCCATAATAAACCCCAGGAAGAGTAGCTGCTGCCTGGGCAATAACTAATGGGATAAATACAAATACAAAGCATTATTGAGCAGCTGTGATATTATCTCTGACCCTTCTTCTTGGGTTGGTCATCCACATGTACATCAGTGAGCACAGCATCCTCCTCTCTCTGCTTGTCCTTTCTCTCTGTCAGAGTCTGTCTCAGCAGCAGCCAGAAGCTCAACAGACACAGGACCTAGAGACAGACAACAACAACAAAAAACACTTTCAGCATTTCTGTGAGAGAAACACAGAATGTGGACATAAAGATAGAGACGATCATACTTCCACATCATTAGCATAAGACATAGACTTCATTGTGCCTCAAATTTAAAGGCAACTCAGTTAAGAACACATTCTTATTTACTGCCTAGGAATAGTGGGTTAACGTAGATGTTTACCTTGTCAGCTCAGGGATTCAATCTAGCAACCTTTCGGTTACAGGTCCAACGCTCTAACCACTAGGATACCTTCCGCCCCTCCCCTCTAACCACTAGGATACCTTCCGCCCCTCCCCTCTAACCACTAGGATACCTTCCGCCCCTCCCCCAACCACTAGGATACCTTCCGCTTTAACCACTAGGATACCCCCGCCCTCCCCTCTAACCACTAGGATACCCTCCGCCCCTCCCCTCTAACTCCCTCCGCCCCTCCCCTCTAACCACTAGGATACCCTCCGCCCCTCCCCTCTAACCACTAGGATACCTTCCGCCTTCCCCTCTAACCACTAGGATACCCTTCCGCCCCTCCCCTCTAACCACTAGGATACCTTCCGCCCCGCCCCTCCCATCTAACCACTAGGATACCCTCCGCCCCTCCCCTCTAACCACTAGGATACCCTCCGCCCCTCCCCCTCTAACCATTAGGATACCCTCCGCCCCTCCCCTCTAACCACTAGGATACCCTCCGCCCCTCCCCTCTAACCATTGGATACCTTCCTCCCCCCCCTCCCCTCTAACCACTAGGATACCTTCCGCCCACTCCCCTCTAACCACTAGGATACCTCCGCCCCTCCCATCTAACCACTAGGATACCTTCCGCCCCTCCCCTTTAACCACTAGGATACCTTCCGCCTCCCCTCTAACCACTAGGATACCTTCCGCCCTCCCCTTTAACAACTAGGATACCCTCCGCCCCTACCCTTTAACCACTAGGATACCTTCCGCCCCACTCCCCTCTAACCACTAGGATACCTTCCGCCCCTACCCTTTAACAACTAGGATACCTCCGCCCCTCTCCTCTAACCACTAGGATACCTTCCGCCCCTCCCCTCCTAACCACTAGGATACCTTCCCTTCCGCCCCTCCCTCTAACCACTAGGATACCTTCCGCCCCTCCCCTCTAACCATTGGATACCTTCCGCCCCTCCCCTCTAACCACTAGGATACCTTCCGCCCCTCCCCTCTAACCACTAGGATACCTTCCGCCCCTCCCCTCTAACCACTAAGATACCCTCCGCCCCTCCCATCTAACCACTAGGATACCCTCCGCCCCTCCCATCTAACCACTTGGATACCTTCCGTCCCTAATGATGAATTGTCTTTCACAAGTGACCCGATCCTAAATGGCAACAGTTGCAGTACTTTCACATACTCAGCAGTTCCTCAAAAAAACAGTTCCCAAAACAGTGACATAACAGTTCCTTCTCCTAGGTTCCATTGAATTACCTTGGATCCCAGTTCACTGAAGGGCACGTCCTTCTTGAGGAAGAGTCCAGGTACGGGCTCCAGCAGCTCAAAGCTCCAGATGTACTGCAGCACAATGAGCAGGTTCCCGTAGAGCACCATGAAGGGAGAAGTTAGCATGGTGTAACGACGACGGTCCCTCACCATCCACAACATACACGACCACATCAGGAACACAAACGTCAGCCAGCTAACATACGTGATGCTCCACGCCTGGGCACAGAGAGAGAGGGAGAGAGAGAGAGATGGGGAGGGAGAGAGAGAGAGAGATGGGGAGGGAGATAGAGAGAGAGAGAGAGAGATGCGGAGGGAGAGAGAGAGGAAGAGTGAGAGGTAGGGGAGAGGGAGAGGAGAGAGAGGGTAGGGAGAGAGGGGGAGAGAGAGGTAGGGATGGAGAGAGAGAGAGGTAGGGGAGAGAGAGAGAGGTAGGGAGAGAGAGGGAGAGAGGAGAGGGAGGGAGAGAAGAGTAATAGGTAGGGAGAGAGGGGGAGAGAGAAGGTAGGGATGGCGAGAGAGGTTGGGGGAGAGAGAGAGAGGTAGGGAGAGAGGGAGAGAGAGGGAGAGAGAGAGGGAGGAGAGAGTAAGGAAGGTAGGGAGGAGAGGGAGAGGGAGAGATGGGGAGGGGAGAGGAGTGAGAGGTAGGGAGAGAGAGAGGTAGAGAGAGAGAGAGAGAGAGAGAGGGGAGAGCAAATGCCACAAAACCTCAGAGTCTACAATTCCTCAGAAAAAGTAAGTAGGCCAAGTATGATCACGATCACAAAAACAGTTTATTGGAAGTTAAAGTTGATTTACTGTTTAACAGATAATTGTTTTTTGAAGAAATGAAAATGACGAATAAAAATATAATATATGAACAAATGTCATTAATTTAATTGTAAACAACCTTAGTACATCACCTAGTGACCTTACCAAGAGGTTTTAGTGTTTTAATGATTTTGGAATGACAGTCACAGGGACCAGTCCTGGTCAGGGTACCTCCTAAGGCTCCCGAGTGGTGCAGCGGTCTAAGGCACTGCATCTCAGTACAAGAGACATCACTACAGTCCCTGGTTCAAATGCAGGCTGTATTACATCCTGCCGTGATAGGGACTTCACGATAGGGGCGGTGCCCAAGGCTGTCCGGGTTTGACCGGGAGTAAGCAGTCATTGTAAATAAGAATTTGTTCTTACCTGACTTGCCGAGTTAAATGAATGCTAAATAAATGTTTCTTTAATTAAATGAACTACACTGGTGTCAGAAGTGGTAAAGCATCATGGAAATCCGGCTGAGTTTTAGGCAGAGATATCTCGAGATGAAAGCTTCTTACGGCTCGGAGGCAGTATTCAGACGTTTGGATGACTGAGGTGCCCAAAGTAAACTGCCTGCTTCTCAGGCCCAGAAGCTAGGATATTCATATAATTAGTAGATTTGGATAGAAAACACTCTGAAGTTTCTAAAACTGCCTGAATGATGTCTGTGAGTATAACAGAACGTATTTTGGCAGGAGAAACCCTGAGGACAAATCATCCAGGATTTTTTTTTGGAGGTCACTCTCTATTCAATGGGTTTCTATGTGGATCTAGATTTTCTAAGGCTTGCAGTTCCTATCGCTTCCACTGGATGTCAACCGTCTTTAGAAATTGCTCCACGTTGTTTTAATCCGCTATTGAGCGCAGTTTTATCCCATCTTAAAATTTATTGATAATTTACGTTAAAAAATAAAGTTGTATATAATAAAATAAATAAAGTTGTATTAGGAAAGTTGTTTGAAATATCTGGATCTTTACAGGTAACTTATTAGATCATTTGTAGTCATTTTAGGCGAGTTAACTTATTAGATTTATTAATTATTATTATGAGTATATCTGTTTTTGAATTTTGATCATTTGTATTTCACTGGAATGTTTGAAATATCACTAAGCGATTAAGATCATTTGAAACTGGTGTATTTAGGATACCTTCCGCTGTAACCACTGATTTATTAATTATTATTATCGAGTATATCTGTTTTTTGAATTTGGCGCGTTGCTATTTCACTGGGTGTTGTCAAATCAATCCCGACTCCAAAAAGGGATCACTACAGAAGTTAAATTTATAGATTAAGATCTATTAGGATGCCTTCTTACCGCCCCTCCCCTCTAACCACTCGGATACCTTCCGTCTTTCCCCTCTAACCACTCGGATAATGTATCTTTCCGCCCCTCCCCTTTAACCACTAGGATAGTCTTCCGCCCCTCCCCAACCACTAGGATAAAATTCCGCCCCTCCCCTCTAACCAAATTAACTTGAGATGTCTACACAACAGGTTTTGCAGTCCCCTAACCACTCGGATACCTTCCGCCCCTCCCCCTCTAACCCAAATACCTTCCGTGATTCCCAAACCACTATACCTTCCGCCCTCCCCTCTAACGTCCAAAACCGTAATTGACTCCAAAAAGACACTACATACAATAATTGTGTATAATTTATATGCTGAAATATATAACAGTTATCATTAAGGTAATCAGAACTCTTCTACTCTGCTTAACAGTAAATCAGCTTCCAGTCAACTTGAATTTACATTGAACAGTATGCTTTTTTAGACAGCTGAAGCAAAAAACACATTTTCCCAGGAAATGTATCACCCTTAGTTTAGTCATATTTATCTACCTGAGAAAGTCTTCAGGCTGACTAGCATCTACTGGGTTAAAATATCACCGAGGGACCATTGGATCCCACCAATTAACCAGAGGGACCACACAACAGGTTTTGCAGTCACATAATCCCAAAAGGAAGGCCACAGCTATTCTTTTTTTCCCCAAATTACAGTTTGTGATTCTGAAATAACTATTTTTTTTTTAATTCACTTGATTCGATTAAACCACAGTAATTGAACTCAAAGCCAACTTCTACAATGAGGAATTGAATAGTTTGTTTAGGGGACCAGAGGGACCACAGTCATTCATGATTCATATGAATTTACAGTTATCATTAAAAAAATTAAAAGGCTTGGCATTTGTTTAACAGTAAATCAACATTGTTAGGCCTTGTCAGATGACATACAGTATGCTTTCTTTAGCCTTGAGGACGTGAGCACAGTCACCAGAGGGACCTGTCACCACAGGGACCACAGTCACCCGAGGAACCAGAGGGACCACAGTCACCTGGGACCACAGTCACCACAGGGACCAGAGGGACCACAGTCACCCGAGGGACCAGAGGGACCACAGTCACCCGAGGACCAGAGGGACCACAGTCACCACAGGGACCAGGGGACCACAGTCACCACAGGGACCAGAGGGACCACAGTCACCACGGGGACCAGAGGGACCACAGTCACCACGGGGACCAGAGGGACCACAGTCACCCCAGAGGGACCACAGTCACCCGAGGGACCAGAGGGACCACAGTCACCACAGGGACCACAGTCACCCCGAGGACCAGAGGGATACAGTCACCACGGACCACAGGGACCAGAGTCACCCGAGGACCAGAGGGGCCAGAGGGACCACAGGGACCCGAGGACCAGAGGGGACCACAGTCACCCCGAGGGACCAGAGGGACCACAGTCACCCGAGGAACCAGAGGGACCACAGTCACCACAGGGACCAGAGGACCACAGTCACCACAGGGACCAGAGGACCACAGTCACCCGAGGGACCAGGGAGGACCACAGTCACCCGGGGACCAGAGGGACCAGAGGGACCACAGTCACCACAGGGACCAGAGGGACCACAGTCACCCGAGGGACCACAGGGACCACAGTCACCCGAGGAACCAGAGGGACCACAGTCACCACATGGACCATGAGAGCACAGATATACCTTTGCTTCATAATGAACCTGAACACTGTTACTGCAGTTCACTCTGGGACCTTCTCCTCCTCCTCTTCCTCCTCACCCTGTTCCAGAGGGACCACCTCCTCCTCCAGACCAGCAGTCTCTCCTCCCACAGGGACCACAGTCACATTCTTCTTCTCTGTTTTAGCTATAAAGATAGAGGACCACGTCATTTAGTAGAGAAATATTAATGGGTTCTTTTTGTAGTCACACATCTCCAGTACATACGAGGACCAGAGGGGGTTCTTTCTGTAGTCCTAGCTTAAATCTGATGCAATTTTTCTGGCAGATCATCTTCATCAAGCTAATGTCACTTTTTGTGAATTTTGAACAGCATTTATGATATCAAAACAGGGACCAGAGGCTTCATAATTCATGAATTACAGGGACCAGAGAGACCACAGAATCAAACAGGTATAATATCTCCTAAGGACCTGGGACCACCTCAGGGACTTATTTATCCCCAGGGACCTAGTGGTTAGAGGGTTGCACTCGTAACCACAGGGACCAAGTTCAAACCACAGAGCTGACAGGAGGGACCACAGTCACCGTTCTGCCCCTGGGACAGGCAGTTAACCCACTGTCACCACGGGGTCATTGAAAATAAGAATTTGTTCTTAACTGACCCTAGTTAAATTAAGGGAAATTAAAAATTAAAAATGTAAAATTCCCCATTCATTTCCCCCATAGAAATGGTCTGAACAAGAAGTTTCAGCTCCGGTTTTTAGACTACAAACTGGAGAGCTATATAGGGATGCTTCCCAAGCGTCTCTATTCCCTATATAGTGCACTACTTCTGACTAGGGCCCTATGGAGTGTCATAAGGAATAAGGATATAGTGCACTACTTCTGACCAGGGCCCTATGGAGTGTCATAAGGAATAAGGATATAGTGCACTACTTCTGACCAGGGCCCTATGGAGTGTCATAAGGAATACCATATAGTGCACTACTTGACCAGGGCCCTATGGAGTGTCATAAGGATATAGTGCACTACTTCTGACCAGGGCCCTATGGAGTGTCATAAGGGAATAAGGATATAGTGCACTACTTCTGACCAGGGCCCTGGAGTGTCATAAGGATATAGTGCACTACTTCTGACCAGGGCCCTATGGAGTGTCATAAGGAATAAGGATATAGTGCACTACTTCTGACCAGGGCCCTATGGAGTGTCATAAGGAATAAGGATATAGTGCACTACTTCTGACCAGGGCCCTATGGAGTGTCATAAGGAATAAGGATATAGTGCACTACTTCTGACCAGGGCCTTATGGAGTGTCATAAGGAATAAGGATATAGTGCCACTTCTGACCAGGACCCTATGGAAAAATAAGGAATAAGGATATAGTGCACTACTTCTGACCAGGGCCTATGGAGTGTCATTAAGGATATAGTGCACTACTTCTGACCAGGGCCCTATGGGTGTCATAAGGAATAAGGATATGAGTACTACTTCTGACCAGGGCCCTATGGGTGTCATAAGGATATAGATGCACTACTTCTGACCAGGGCCCTATGGAGTGTCATAAGGAATATGGATATAGTGCACTACTTCTGACCAGGGCCCTATGGAGTGTCATAAGGAATAAGGATATAGTGCACTACTTCTGACCAGGGCCCCTGGAGTGTCATAAGGATATAGTGCACTACTTCTGACCAGGGCCCTATGGAGTGTCATAAGGATATAGTGCACTACTTCTGACCAGGGCCTATGGGCGTGTCATAAGGAATAAGGATATAGTGCACTACTTCTGACCAGGGCCCTATGGAGTGTCATAAGGATATAGTGCACTACTTCTGACCAGGGCCCTATGGAGTGTCATAAGGAATAAGGATATAGTGCACTACTTCTGACCAGGGCCCTATGGAGTGTCATAAGGATATATAGTGCACTACTTCTGACCAGGGCCCTATGGAGTGTCATAAGGATATATAGTGCACTACTTCTGACCAGGGCCCTATGGAGTGTCATAAGGAATAAGGATATAGCACTACTTCTGACCAGGGCCCTATGGGAGTGTCATGAGTGCACTACTCTGACCAGGGCCCCATGAGGATAAGGATAGTGCACTACTTCTGACCAGGGCCCTATGGAGTGTCATAAGGAAAAGGATGTAGTGCACTACTTCTGACCAGGGCCTTGGAGTGTCAGCAATAAGGATATAGTACTGTACTGCCAGGGCCCTATGGAGTGTCATAAGGATATAGTGCACTACTTCTGACCAGGGCCCTATGGAGTGTCATAAGGAGTAAGGATATAGTGCACTACTTCTGACCAGGGCCCTATGGAGTTCATAAGGATATAGTACACTACTTCTGACCAGGGCCCCTATGGAGTGTCATAAGGATATAGTGCACTACTTGACCAGGTCTATGGAGTGTCAATTAATACATATAAGGAATGGGAATATGGATATAGTGCACTACTTCTGACCAGGGCCCTATGGAGTGTCATAAGGAATAAGGATATAGTGCACTACATCTGACCAGGGCCCTATGGAGTGTCATAAGGATATAGTGCACTACTTCTGACCAGGGCCCTATGGAGTGTCATAAGGATATAGTGCACTACTTCTGACCAGGGCCCTATGGCGTGTCATAAGGAATAAGGATATAGTGCACTACTTCTGACCAGGGCCCTATGGAGTGTCATAAGGATATAGTGCACTACTTCTGACCAGGGCCCTATGGCGTGTCATAAGGAATAAGGATATAGTGCACTACTTCTGACCAGGGCCCTATGGAGTGTCATAAGGATATAGTGCACTACTTCTGACCAGGGCCCTATGGAGTGGCATAAGGATATAGTGCACTACTTCTGACCAGGGCCCTATGGAGTGTCATAAGGAATAAGGATATATTGCACTACTTCTGACCAGGGCCCTATGGAGTGTCATAAGGAATAAGGATGTAGTGCACTACTTCTGACCAGGGCCCTATGGAGTGTCATAAGGAGTAAGGATATAGTGCACTACTTCTGACCAGGGCCTTATGGAGTGTCATAAGGAATAAGGATATAGTGCACTACTTCTGACCAGGGCCCTATGGAGTGTCATAAGGATATAGTGCACTACTTCTGACCAGGACCCTATGGAGTGTCATATGGAGTAAGGATATAGTGCACTACTTCTGACCAGGGCCCTATGGAGTGTCATAAGGATATAGTGCACTACTTCTGACCAGGGCCCTATGGAGTGTCATAAGGAATACAGATATAGTGCACTACTTCTGACCAGGGCCCTATGGAGTGTCATAAGGATATAGTGCACTACTTCTGACCAGGGCCCTATGGAGTGTCATAAGGAATAAGGATATAGTGCACTACTTCTGACCAGGGCCCTATGGAGTGTCATAAGGAATACGGATATAGTGCACTACTTCTGACCAGGGCCCTATGGAGTGTCATAAGGAATAAGGATATAGTGCACTACTTCTGACCAGGGCCCTATGGAGTGTCATAAGGAATAAGGATATAGTGCACTACTTCTGACCAGGACGCTATGGAGTGTCATAAGGAATAAGGATATAGTGCACTACTTCTGACCAGGGCCCTATGGAGTGTCATAAGGAGTAAGGATATAGTGCACTACTTCTGACCAGGGCCCTATGGAGTGTCATAAGGAATAAGGATATAGTGCACTACTTCTGACCAGGGCCCTATGGAGTGTCATAAGGAATAAGGTTATAGTGCACTACTTCTGACCAGGGCCCTATGGAGTGGCATAAGGAATAAGGATATAGTGCACTACTTCTGACCAGGACCCTATGGAGTGTCATAAGGAATAAGGATATAGTGCACTACTTCTGACCAGGGCTCTATGGAGTGTCATAAGGAATAAGGATATAGTGCACTACTTCTGACCAGGGCCTTATGGAGTGTCATAAGGAATAAGGATATAGTGCACTACTTCTGACCAGGACCCTATGGAGTGTCATAAGGAATAAGGATATAGTGCACTACTTCTGACCAGGGCCTTATGGAGTGTCATAAGGAATAAGGATATAGTGCACTACTTCTGACCAGGGCCCTATGGAGTGTCATAAGGATATAGTGCACTACTTCTGACCAGGGCCCTATGGAGTGTCATAAGGAATAAGGATATAGTGCACTACTTCTGACCAGGGCCATATGGAGTGTCATAAGGAATAAGGATATAGTGCACTACTTCTGACCAGGGCCCTATGGAGTGTCATAAGGAATATGGATATAGTGCACTACTTCTGACCAGGGCCCTATGGAGTGTCATAAGGAATAAGGATATAGTGCACTACTTCTGACCAGGGCCCTATGGAGTGTCATAAGGATATAGTGCACTACTTCTGACCAGGGCCCTATGGAGTGTCATAAGGATATAGTGCACTACTTCTGACCAGGGCCCTATGGCGTGTCATAAGGAATAAGGATATAGTGCACTACTTCTGACCAGGGCCCTATGGAGTGTCATAAGGATATAGTGCACTACTTCTGACCAGGGCCCTATGGCGTGTCATAAGGAATAAGGATATAGTGCACTACTTCTGACCAGGGCCCTATGGAGTGTCATAAGGATATAGTGCACTACTTCTGACCAGGGCCCTATGGAGTGTCATAAGGATATAGTGCACTACTTCTGACCAGGGCCCTATGGAGTGTCATAAGGAATAAGGATATAGTGCACTACTTCTGACCAGGGCCCTATGGAGTGTCATAAGGAATAAGGTTATAGTGCACTACTTCTGACCAGGGCCCTATGGAGTGGCATAAGGAATAAGGATATAGTGCACTACTTCTGACCAGGACCCTATGGAGTGTCATAAGGAATAAGGATATAGTGCACTACTTCTGACCAGGGCTCTATGGAGTGTCATAAGGAATAAGGATATAGTGCACTACTTCTGACCAGGGCCTTATGGAGTGTCATAAGGAATAAGGATATAGTGCACTACTTCTGACCAGGACCCTATGGAGTGTCATAAGGAATAAGGATATAGTGCACTACTTCTGACCAGGGCCCTATGGAGTGTCATAAGGATATAGTGCACTACTTCTGACCAGGGCCCTATGGAGTGTCATAAGGAATAAGGATATAGTGCACTACTTCTGACCAGGGCCATATGGAGTGTCATAAGGAATAAGGATATAGTGCACTACTTCTGACCAGGGCCCTATGGAGTGTCATAAGGAATATGGATATAGTGCACTACTTCTGACCAGGGCCCTATGGAGTGTCATAAGGAATAAGGATATAGTGCACTACTTCTGACCAGGGCCCTATGGAGTGTCATAAGGATATAGTGCACTACTTCTGACCAGGGCCCTATGGAGTGTCATAAGGATATAGTGCACTACTTCTGACCAGGGCCCTATGGCGTGTCATAAGGAATAAGGATATAGTGCACTACTTCTGACCAGGGCCCTATGGAGTGTCATAAGGATATAGTGCACTACTTCTGACCAGGGCCCTATGGCGTGTCATAAGGAATAAGGATATAGTGCACTACTTCTGACCAGGGCCCTATGGAGTGTCATAAGGATATAGTGCACTACTTCTGACCAGGGCCCTATGGAGTGTCATAAGGATATAGTGCACTACTTCTGACCAGGGCCCTATGGAGTGTCATAAGGAATAAGGATATATTGCACTACTTCTGACCAGGGCCCTATGGAGTGTCATAAGGAATAAGGATGTAGTGCACTACTTCTGACCAGGGCCCTATGGAGTGTCATAAGGAGTAAGGATATAGTGCACTACTTCTGACCAGGGCCTTATGGAGTGTCATAAGGAATAAGGATATAGTGCACTACTTCTGACCAGGGCCCTATGGAGTGTCATAAGGATATAGTGCACTACTTCTGACCAGGACCCTATGGAGTGTCATAAGGAGTAAGGATATAGTGCACTACTTCTGACCAGGCCTCATGGAGC
>NW_027011892.1:0-21744 GCF_036934945.1 Oncorhynchus masou masou | reverse complement strand
CTGGTCTGGATCTGGGTCTAGTCTGGGTCTGGGTCTGGACGCAAACCATAGTTTGCAGTGCATCAGTACCACTGTCATGGAGGACATAAACTCAAGCACTGAAGTAGCAACTGAGGTGGAACCAACAACAGGTGTGGAATCCACCCAGCCTCCCCAGACCTGCAGTCGAGGGAGACTACCAGGGCACAGACCGTATGTGAAGCGGCCTGGCGCCAGTGACAAGAAGTTGTGGGAAACAGTGAATACTGACCTTACTTGACCTCGAGAGACTTCGAGGCACAGTGGAGAAGAAGTTGGAGAGATGGGGGACATCATCTATGAGTACGGACAGAAAGATTTGGAGTGGAAGAGGCAAAAGGCGGGAGAAAGGGTTCCAACCCCACCAGTTTCCAGGAGGCAACAAGAAATCAAGCGCCTCGTTCAAGAAAGGCAGCAGCTTAAGAAACAGTGGAAGAAGGTCTCGAAGTGGAAAAGGAGGGCATAGAGGCACTTCAGGCTGACATCAAAACCCGGTTGGCATCCCTCCGTAGAGCAGAGAACCTACGGAAACGCAGAAGGAAGAAAGAACAAACTAGAACTCGATTCTACAAAGATCCCTTCAAGTTCCTTAAAAGTCTCTTCACAAAGGAAAAAAGTGGAGCTTCTAAAAACAACAAAGAAAGACCTAGAGGAGCACTGGAGAACAACAACGCGTTGACTCAAAGCGACATGAACATCTGGCCATCCCATCAGATATCCCACCCATTGAACCCGAACATCATATTGAGATCAGCTCCTCCGGACATGGAAAGAGGTGGAAAACACAGTCGACGGGCAAGAACAGCATCAGCCCCGGGGCCAAATGGAGTCCCAGACAAAGTGTGTATAAGAACGCACCAGACGTCCTGAGGTTCCTCTGGAGGCTTATGAGAACAGCTGGCAGAAGAAGATTATACCCAAAGTGTGGCGTAGGGCAGGCGGGTCCTGATCCCTAAGAGAAGATGCAGTGAACATCAGCCAATTCCGCCCCAATCTCCTTATTGAATGTCGAGGGTAAAATCTTCTTTAGGGTCATTCCCCAGAGGATGGCCGAAATACCTGCAAAGGAATGCGTACGGCGATACATCTGTACAGAAGGCAGGAATATCAGGGTTCTCTGGCTGCTGAACATTCCAGCATGATCTGGCACCAGATCCAAATGGCCAAGGTGGAGAAAGTGACCTCCATGTAGTCTTCCTCGACCTCGCCAATGCATTTGGCTCTGTGCCCCATGAACTCCTGTGGTCTGCCTTCAGACTTTTCCACATACCGGACACCATCACAAACCTGGTGAAGTCGTACTTCCAGGATCTGCAGTTCTGCTTCACCACCTCAGAGTTCACCACCTCATGGCAGTGCCTGAATGTAGGTATAATGGCGGGATGTACCATTTCTCCGTTGGCATTCACAATGGCAATGGAGGTTATCATCAGATCCTCAAAATGGGTTGCTGGTGGACAGCGAGTCGACTCTGGTTTCCGCCTCCCTCCACTCAGAGCCTACATGGACGACATTACAACATTGACCACCACTGTCCCATGCACCAGGAGACTGCTCAGAAAACTCGAGGAGAACATCAGCTGGGCCCGTATGAAGATTAAACCATCCAAGTCACGCAGCATCTCGATTGTGAAGGGAGTACTCTCTGACCTGAAATTCTTCATCGGAGATGACCAAATCCCAACAGTGTCTGAGCAGCCGGTAAAAAGCCTTGGAAGGTGGTATGATGCAAGCCTGAAGGACAAAGACCAGGTGCAACAGCTGCGCAAAGACATCAGTAGTAGCCTACAGTCCATCGACAACACCCAGCTACCTGGAAAGTTAAAGGCCTGGTGTCTGCAGTTTGGTCTCCTACCCCGGGTGTTGTGGCCCTTAGCACTGTATGAGGTTCCAATCTCAACAGTGGAGAAGATGGAAAGAGGAGTCACAGGCTACTTAAAGAAGTGGCTCGGAGTTCCACGATGCCTTACCACCATAGGCCTCTATGGAGATGGTGTCCTCAAGCTGCCACTCACCAGTCTAACAGAGGAATTCAAGTGTGCAAAAACCAGGCTCCAGATGACACTGAATGAATCTCGAGACCCAGTGGTGAGCAACAACGCGCCGACCTTGGCAACTGGGCGCAAATGGAGGCCAGGAAAAGCAGTCCAGGAGGCAACAGCAGCCCTCAGACATGCTGACATTGTGGGTCATGTTCAGCAAGGAAGAGGAGGCCTTGGGCTAACTAGCCGTGCTGCTTGGAGTAAGGCCACTGCACCAGAGCGGCGGAAGATGGTAGTGCAGGAAGTACGCCATCAGGAGGAGGCTGCAAGGAGGGCCAAGGCAGTCTCTCTTGCCAAACAGGGACAGTGGACTCGATGGGACAGTGTGGAGAAGAGGAAGATCAGCTGGAAGGATCTGTGGGCCATGGAAGCGAGGCGGTTGAGCTTTTCAATCAGAGCAACATATGACGTCCTTCCAACACCAGTTAATCTTCACCAATGGTATGGTGAAGATCCGGACTGTGCCCTCTGTTCCATGCCAGCCAACCTCAGGCACATTCTCACAGGGTGTAAAACAAGCCTCACCCAAGGACGCTACACTTGGCGTCACAACCAAGTCCTTAAAAACCTTGCGTCCGCACTGGAGGACAAGCGAGCTGCCACCAACTCCCTACCACCCACAGCAGCATCACACTCCTTACGGACAAACTTTGTCCGCGAAGGGGTTAAACCACCGAAGAGCGGCTCTACACCATTAGAGCGAGACCAGCTGCGCTTGGCCCGCGACTGGAAAATGCTAGCTGACATTGGCCGGCAACTTGTGTTTCCTCCGGAGATCGCAACCACCGCCCTAAGACCTGACATGGTGCTCTGGTCCCGTTCACTCAATAAGGTCTTCATCATTGAGCTCACAGTACCCTGGGAAAACTCAGTAGATGAGGCTTATGAGCGAAAACATCTGCGCTATGCTGATCTAGCTGCCGAAGCACGGCATCATGGCTGGAACACAGAAGTCCGACCAGTGGAGGTGGGCTGCAGAGGTTTTGTGGCAACATCTACAACCAGACTGCTTAGAGACCTGGGAATTAAGGGCCAGAGCCAGCGTTCGGCAATCAAAGCTGTATCAGAGGCGGCAGAAGGCAGCAGTCAGTGGCTCTGGATGAAGAGGAAAGACCCCAGCTGGGCCCCGAAGTGAGAGGGCCAGGAGGTATGCGGTCAACAATGCTTGACTCAGGGAGGAGGACGCCCTGCCATGCATAGTCCCATGGGATGTTGGCTATCAACAACAAGGCAACTCCTATGACTAATTGGGAATGGGACGCAAGCGTAGGATTGATCACCCTGTCGCTGGCCGCCTTTGGGGAGGGTGTATAGTGTGAAAGGCCGAAACACCCTAGGAACCAAAGGTACACTACTGACGATGCGCTCCCCAAATTTCACCACGTTCACTGTTTATTAACTCTTGGAAGTGCTTGCACAACGGATAGTAACATCTCATCCTGTGTTCTTGGAATCTGGTCTGGTCTGGTCTGGGTCTGGCCTGGGTCTGGGTCTGGTCTGGTCTGGTCTGGTCTGGGTCTGGGTCTCGCTCTGGATCTGGGTCTGGTCTGACTCTGGCTCTGGTCTGGATCTGGGTATGGTTCTGGTCTGGGTCTGGTCTGGGTCTAGTCTGGCCTGGGTCTGGGTCTAGCCTGGGTCTGGTCTGGGTCTGGGTCTGGTCTGGGTTTGTTCTGGATCTGGATTTGGGTCTGGACTGGGTCTGGTCTGGTCTGGGTCTAGTCTGGGTCTGGGTCTGGGTCTGGTCTGGGTCTGGTCTGGGTCTGGCCTGGGTCTGGCCTGGCTCTGGTCTGGATCTGGGTATGGTTCTGGTCTGGGTCTGGTCTGGGTCTAGTCTGGGTCTGGGTCTGGGTCTGGTCTGGGTCTGGTCTGGGTCTGGTCTGGCCTGGGTCTGGTCTGGATCTGGTCTGGGTCTGGTCTAAATCTGGATCTGGTTCCGGTCTGGATCTGGTCTGGGTCTAGTCTAGGTCTGGTCTAGGTCTGGTCTGGGTCTGGTCTTGATCTGGTCTGGGTCTGGGTCTGGTCTGGGTCTAGTCTAGGTCTGGTCTAGGTCTAGGACTGGGTCTGGGTCTGGTCTGGGTCTAGTCTAGGTCCGGTCTGGGTCTGGGTCTGGGTCTGGGTCTGGTCTGGATCTGCTCTGGGTCTGGGTCTGGTCTGGATCTGGGTCTGGTCTGGGTCTTGGTCTGGTCTGGATCTAGGTCTGGTCTGGGTCTGGGTCTTGTCTGGGTCTGGTCTGGCCTGGGTCTATTCTGGTCTGGTCTGGTCTGGGTCTGGTCTAGGTCTGGTCTGGGTCTGGTCTGGATCTGGTCTGGGTCTGGTCTGGGTCTGGTCTGGTCTGATCTGGTCTGGGTCTAGTCTAGGTCTGGTCTAGGTCTGGGTCTGGGTCTGGTCTGGGTCTAGTCTAGGTCTGGTCTGGGTCTGGTCTAGGTCTGGTCTGGGTCTGTTCTGGATCTGGTCTGGGTCTGATCTGGTCTGGGTCTAGTCTAGGTCTGGTCTAGGTCTAGGACTGGGTCTGGGTCTGGTCTGGGTCTAGTCTAGGTCCGGTCTGGGTCTGGGTCTGGTCTGGGTCTGGTCTGGGTCTGGTCTGGGTCTGGGTCTGGGTCTGGTCTGGGTCTAGTCTAGGTCTGGTCTAGGTCCGGTCTGGGTCTGGGTCTGGGTCTGGTCTGGGTCTGGTCTGGATCTGGTCTGTTCTGGGTCTGTTCTGGGACTGGTCTGGGTCTGTTTCGGGTCTGGGTCTAGTCTGGTTCTGGTCTGGGTCCGGTCTGGGTCTGGTCTGGATGTGGCCAGAATCTGGTCTTGTCTGAATCTGGTCTGGTCTATTCTGGGTCTGGGTCTGGTCTATTCTGGGTCTGGTCTGGGTCTGGATCGAGTCTGGGTCTGGTTTGGGTCTGGGTCTGCTCTAGGTCTGGGTCTGGTTCTGGGTCTGGTCTGGATCTGGGTATGGCCTGGGTCTGGGTCTGGGTCTGGGTCTGGGTCTGGGTCTTGTCTGGGTCTGGTCTGGATCCGTGTCTGGTCTGGGGCTGGATCTGGTCTGGGTCTGGGTCTGGGTCTGGGTCTGGATCTGGGTCTGGGTCTGGTCTGGTCGAGGTCTGGTCTGAGTCTTCTCTACTCTCTCCCCAGGAAACATAGAGTACAGCTGTCCAGCTACTAACGACTGTCAAATCACTAAGGGGGAGACGCAAGTCCTGCCAGGCCTGTCGCTTCATGAAGTGTCTCAAGTGGGCATGCTCAAGGAGGGTGAGTCCCTGTCCCTCTAACCATTGTCTCTCTCTGTCTGTCTTTCTGTCTCGCTCTGTCTCTCTCTTTGTCTCTTTCTGTCTCTCTCTGTCTCTCTCTCTCTCTGTCTCTTTCTGTCTCTCTGTCTCACTCTGTCTCTTTGTCTCTTTCTGTATCTCTCTCTCTCTCTCTCTGTGCTCTCTTTCTGCTCTCTCTGTCTGTCTCTCTCTGTCTCGCTCTGTCTCTTTGTCTCTTTCTGTCTCTCTCTGTCTCTCTCTCTCTGTCTCTCTCTCTGTCTCTCTCTGTCTCTTTCTGTCTCTTTCCGCCTCTGTCTCTCTCTCTGTCTCTCTCTGTGCTCTCTGTCTCTCTCTGTCTCTTTCTGCCTCTGTCTCTCTCTCTCCTCTCTGTCTCTTTCTGCCTCTGTCTCTCTCTCTGTCTCTCTCTGTCTTTCTGCCTCTGTCTCTCTCTCTGTCTCTCTCTCTCTCTCTCTGTCACTTTCTGCCTCTGTCTCTCTCCTCTCTGTCTCTTCTGTCTCTGTCTCTTTCTGCCTCTGTCTCTCTCTGTCTCTCTCTGTCTGTCTCTCTGTCTCTTTCTGCCTCTGTCTCTCTCTCTCTCTCTGTCTCTCTCTCTCTCCTCTCGCTTTCTATTGCTGTCTGTCCCATCCTTTTTTTTTCAGTTGTTTGGTCAGTCAAAGGGTCAAAAGTATTCTCCGTATCAAACAGGGAGATATTTTCCAGAAGTTTCAAAGGGAAGGCTAGCTGCAAATAGTGAGATACCCGATGACATCATCTCTTAGCCTGACACATGACTCTGTAGGCACTTTTGGCATTGAACTGAGCTACTCTGTTCTGGAAGTCCTCCTCCTCTATACAGTCTGACTAAGGGACAGAGGACATGTGTAACAGTTTTCTCCATGAGACGTCTTCTCAGGACCCCAGTGGGCGTGTTGAAAGGAGTGGGCGTGTTGAAAGGTGGGGCGTGTTGAAAGGAGTGGGCGTGTTGAAAAGTGGGCGTGTTGAAAGGACTGGGCGTGTTGGGAGTGGGGCGTGTTGAAAGAATTGGGCGTGTTGAAAGGTGGGCGTGTTGAAGGAAATGAGTGGGCATGTTGTTGAAAAGGAGTGGGCGTGTTGAAAGAAATTGGGTGTGTTGAAAAAGAGTGGGCGTGTTGAAAGGAGTGGGCGTGTTGAAAGGACTGGGGCGTGTTGAAAGGAGTGGGCGTGTTGAAAGGTAGAACGTGTTGCAAAGTGGTGGGTGTGTGTTGAAGGGTGGGTGTGTGGCTGAGGAGTGGGCGTGTGAAAGGAGTGGGCGTGTTGAAAGGAAGGTGTGTTAGAAAGGAGTGGGCGTGTTGAAAGGAGTGGGTTTCACGCCCTGGTGGTAATATGTTGTGTTTGTTTCTATTTGGTCAGGCCAGGGTGTGACATGGGTTTTTGTGGTGTGTTTTGTGCTTAGGTTTTGTAGAATCATTAGGTGTGGCGTAGTGGGGTTTATCTAAGCATAGTCTGGTGGCTGTCTGGAGTGGTTCTCAATCAGAGGCAGGTGTGTATGGGTCTCTGATTGGGAACCATATTTAGGCAGCCATATTCTTTGAAGTATTTCGTGGGTGATTGTTCCTGTCTCTGTGTTTGTTGTCACCAGATGAGGCTGTATAAGTTTCAGATTTCCGTTTGTTGTTTTTTGTATTGTACGTGTTTTTGTGTCATTAAACATGTATCAAAAATACCACGCTGCATTTTGATCCGCTTCTCCCTCACCAGACTAGAACCGTTGCACCTTGTGTGTCTCTCTCTCTCAAATTCGATTCAAAGGTTTTATTGGCATGTGGGAAACATATGTTTACATCGCTAAAGCAAGTGAAATAAACAATAAAAAATTGACAGTAAACATTACAAAGGAATATAGACATTTAAAATATCGTATTATGTCTATGTACAGTGTTGTGTGGTGTGGGGAAATGGTTGAAAAATACAAGGAAAATAAATATAAATATTCAGTTGTATTTTCAATAATTCGTTCTTCACATTGCTCTTTTCTTGTGGCAACAGGTCATAAATCACACATCTTGTTGCTGTGATGGAGTACTGTGGTATTTCACCTCAATGGAATTTATCAAAATTGGTTGTTTTGTTTTTCTTTGAATTCTTTGTGTGGGTCTGTCCAATCAGGAACAAGGTTCTGACAGATTGGTGTGTCTTGGTGGTATAGAACAAGAAGGGCCCCACACTGTTCAGCTCCCAATTCAACCGTTTATTGACACCGTTTCCCATCAAAATTGATATTCGGCAGGTCAAAATACAGTCATACATTTGGCAGGAGGTTAAGTGCATCTCAGTTTCCACCTCATTTTGTGGGCAGTGTGTACATAGCCTGTCTTCTCTTGGGCTTAGGTCTGCCTATGGTTGGTCTTTCTAAATAGCAAAGGCTATACTCACTGAGTCTGTCCATAGTCAAAGCTTTCCTTAAGTTTCGGTCAGTCACAGTGGTCAGGTATTCTGCCACTGTGTACTCTCTGTTTAGGGTCAAATAGCATTCTTGTTTGCTCTGTTATTTTTGTTAAATCTTTCAATGTGTCAAGTTATTATATTTTTGTTTTCTCATGATTTGGTTGGATCTAATTGTGTTGCTGTCCTGGGGCTCTGTGGGGTCTGTTTGTGTTTGTGAACAGAGCCCCAGGACCTTGCAGGGGACTTTTCTCCAGGTTCATCTCTCTGTAGGTGATGGCTTTGTTATGGAAGGTTTGGGAATCGCTTCCTTTTAGGTGGTTGTAGAATTCAACTGTGTTTTCTGGATTTTGATAATTAGCGGCCTAATTCTGCTCTGCATTATTTGGTGTTTTACGTTGTACATATGATATTTTTAGCATAATTCTGCATGCAGTCTCAATTTGGTGTTTGTCCCATTCTGTGAATTCTTCGTTGGTGACAGGACCCCAGACCTCAAAACTATAAAGGGCAATGGGTTCTATAACTGATTCAAGTATTTTTAGCCAGATCCTAATTTGTTTGTCGAATTTTATGTCTTTTGATGGCGTTGAAGGCCCTTCTTGCCTCTCTCTTTCTTCTCATCGATCACAGCTGGAAGTTACCTGTTGCGCTGAAGTTAAGGCAGAGGTGTGTATATCTTTTTTGTCTGCTCTAGAAGACAGCGGTGTCTAGATGGAATTTGTATATTTGTGGTCCTGGCAACTGGACCTTTTTGTAACACCATTATTTTTGGTCTTACTGGACCTTTCTTGGAACACCAGGTCTGACAGAATCTGTGCAGAAGATCTAGGTGCTGCTGTTGGCCCTCCTTGGTTGGGACAGAAGCACCAGATCATCAGCAAACAGCAGACATTTGACCTCAGATTTTAGTAGGGTGAGGCCGGGTGCTGCAGACTGTTCTAGTGGCCTCGCCCAATGGTCGTTGATATATATGTTGAAGAGGCCCCCGGCTTTGTGGAAAAAATGTGTGTGTTTTTTTTTTTGCAATTTGAACCGCACACTTGTTGTTTGTGTAAGTCGATTTTATAATGTCGTCTGTTTTTCCCACAAAACCACTTTACATCAAATTGTATAGCCACATGCCAAATTGAGTCAAAACCTTTTTTTGAAATCAACAAAGCATGAGAGACTTTTCCTTTGTTTTTGTTTTGTTTTTTTCAGTTAGGGTGTGCAGGGTGAATACGTGGTCTGTTGTACGGTAATTCGGTGAAATGCCAATTGGACATTTGCTCAGTACATAATGATAATGCAGAGGATTTTCCCAAGGTTGCTGTTGATGCATATCTACGGTAGTTATTGGGGTCAAATTTGTCTTCTCTTTTGCGGATTGGGTTGATAAGTACTTGGTTCCAAATATTGGGGAAGATGCCAGAGCTGAGGATGATAAAGAGTTTAAGTATAGCCAATTGCAATTTTGTGGTCTGTATATTTTATAATTTCATTTAGGATACCATCCAAATCACAGGCCTTTTGGGTTGGAAGGTTTGTAATCTCTCTCTCTCTTCCTTTCTCTCTCCCTCTCTCTCTCTCTCTCTCTCACCCTTTCTCACTCCTCTCTGTCTCTCTCTATTGGCTCTCTCAAGCGTATTGATCCGCAAAATGTTTTCCCAACATCCCAAGTCACTCCCTGCTTGTGATATTGTTCCTTTCCTGTTACAGTTCCCCTGGAGAGGTTCTGGATTCACAAGTAAAGGTTTAGAAATAGGTGGACAGGTTGGAACAGAGATATAAGTTGGTCCTTTAAAGTATGTGGACATGAGCCATACAGTATGTGGCCAAATTAAAAACACATTTCATTTGTGTGGTTGATTTCCAATGGATTGGTCTAGATAGATTCTGATAGGCGTTCGTTCAGTTGTGTGAACTGGTACCCTATCCCCTACGTAATTCTGCTGCTTTTACAGTCTAGATATGGGCGCTGGCCAAAAAGTGCACTATATGGAACAACAGGGACTGTCACAAAACACAGGCACATTTTACCTTTATTTAACTAGGCAAGTCAGTTAAAGAACGGTGGGTTAACTGCCTTGTTTAGGGATTCAATCTTGTTTTCGGTTACAAGTCCAACACGTTAACCACCTGCCGCCCAGCACATGCATACATGCACACACACACACACACACACATAACATACGCACTACACACACACACAATAACATACGCACTCACACACACACATAACATACGCACTACACACACACACACAATAACATACGCACTCACACACACACACACACCCACACACACATAACATACGCACTACACACAATAACATACGCACTCACACACACACACACACACACACATAACATACATGCACTCACACACACACACACAATAACATACGCACTTTTTACACACATAACATCCACTACACACACACATAACATACGCACTACACACACACATAACATACGCACTACACACACACATAACATACGCACTACACACACACATAACATACACACTACACACACATAACATACACACTACACACACACATAACATATGCACTACACACACACATAACATATGCACTACACACACACAATAACATACGCACTCACACACACACACACACACACACACACATAACATACATGCACTCACACACACACATAACATACGCACTACACACACACATAACATACGCACTACACACACACATAACATACGCACTACACACACACACACAATAACATACGCACTCACACACACATAACATCGCACTACACACACACAATAACATACGCACTCACACACACACACACACACACACACACACACATAACATACATGCTCTCACACACACACATAACATCGCACTACACACATAACATACGCACTACACACACATAACATACACACTAACACACACACATAACATACACACTACACACACACATAACATATGCACTACACACACACATAACATACACACTACACACACACACACATAACATACACACTACACACACACATAACATACGCACTACACACACACATAACATACGCACTACACACACACAATAACATACGCACTCACACTCACACACACACACACACACATAACATACATGCACTCACACACACATAACATACGCACTACACACACACATAACATACGCACTACACACACACATAACATACACTAACACACACACATAACATACACACTACACACACACATAACATACGCACTCACACACACACATAACATACACACTACACACACACATAACATACACACTACACACACACATAACATACGCACTACACACACACATAACATACGCACTACACACACAATAACATACGCACTACACACACACACATAACATACGCACTACACACACATAACATACGCACTCACACACACACACATAACATATGCACTACACACACACACATAACATACACACTACACACACACACATAACATACGCACTACACACACACATAACATACACACTACTACACACACATAACATACGCACTACACACACAAACATAACATACGCACTACACACACACATAACATACACACTACACACACACATAACATACACACTACACACACACACATAACATATGCACTACACACACACACATAACATACACACTACACACACACACATAACATACGCACTACACACACACATAACATACACACTACACACACACACATAACATACGCACTACACACACACACATCATACGCACTACACACACACATAACATACACACTACACACACACACATAACATACACACTACACACACACATGATAACATACGCACTACACACATGGTTAGTACTGTAGATATGTGGTAGTGGTGTGGGGCACACGGTGTGTTGTGAAATGAATGAATGTATTGTAAATGTTTTTAAAATTGTATAACTGCCTTTATTACGCTGGTCCCCAGGAAGAGTAGCTGTTGCCTTGGCAGGAACTAATGGGAACCCCTAATAAATACAAGTACAAATATATAGGGAATAGGACAGGCAATATACCCTATCACAGACACATTAATTATACACCACTGTCAACGCTTTCCCTTTCGCTATGAAACCATGTCATGGAAGCAGCTGACAAGCCAAGACAGACGTTAAATGAAGCCCAGACCGTTAAATACTGTGTGGAGCCCAGACGTTAAATACTGTGTGGAGCCAGACCAGTGCTAAATACTGTGGGCCAGACCGTTAAATACTATTGTGGAGACAGACCGTTAATGACCAGACCGTTAAATACTGTGTGGAGCAGATCGTTAAATGGAGCCAGACCGTTAAATACTATAGCAGAAGCCAGACCGTTAAATACTGTGTGGAGCCAGACGTTCAATACTGTGTGAAGCCAGATCGTTAAATACTGTGTGGAGCCAGATCGTTAAATACTGTGTGGAGCCAGACCGTTAAATGGAGCCAGATCGTTAAATACTGTGTGGAGCCAGACCGTTAAATACTGTGTGGAGCCAGACCGTTAAATACTGTGTGGAGACAGACCGTTAAATACTGTGTGGAGCCAGATCGTTAAATACTGTGTGGAGCCAGACCATTAAATACTGTGTGGAGCCAGACCGTTAAATACTGTGTGGAGCCAGACCGTTAAATACTGTGTGGAGCCAGACCGTTAAATACTGTGTGGAGACAGACCGTTAAATGGAGCCAGACCGTTAAATACTGTGTGGAGCCAGACCGTTAAATACTATGTGAAGCCAGACCGTTAAATACTGTGTGGAGCCAGACCGTTAAATACTGTGTGAAGCCAGATCGTTAAATACTGTGTGGAGCCAGATCGTTAAATACTGTGTGGAGCCAGACCGTTAAATGGAGCCAGATCGTTAAATACTGTGTGGAGCCAGACCGTTAAATACTGTGTGGAGCCAGACCGTTTAAATACTGTGTGGAGACAGACCGTTAAACAAATACTGTGAAAGATAGACAATTAAATACTGTAAATACTGTGTGGAGCCAGACATCGTTAAATACTGTGTGGAGGCCAGACCGTTAAATACTATGTGAAGCCAGACCGTTAAATACTGTGGAGCCCGGGCGTTAAATACTGTGTGGAGCCAGTCGTTAATGCTGTGTGGAGGCCAGATGGATTAAATACTGTGGGCCAGATCGTTAAATACTGTGGAGCCAGAACCGTTAAATGCTGTGTGGGGCCAGATCGATTAAATGGAGCCAGACCGTTAAATACTATGTGAAGCCAGACCGTTAAATACTGTGGAGCCAGACCGTTAAATACTGTGTGAAGCCAGATCGTTAAATGCGTGACAGGCCAGATCGTTAAATACTGTGTGGGAGCCAGACCGTTAAATGGAGCCAGATCGTTAAATACTGTGTGGAGCCAGACCGTTAAATACTGTGTGAAGCCAGACCGTTAAATACTGTGTGGAGCCAGACCGTTAAATACTGTGTGGAGCCAGATCGTTAAATGGAGCCAGACCGTTAAATACTATGTGAAGCCAGACCGTTAAATACTGTGTGGAGACAGACCGTTAAATACTGTGTGGAGCCAGACCGTTAAATACTGTTTGGAGCCAGACCGTTAAATACTGTGTGGAGCCAGACCGTTAAATACTGTGTGGATCCAGACCGTTAAATACTGTGTGGAGCCAGATCGTTAAATACTGTGTGGAGCCAGACCGTTAAATACTGTGTGGAGCCAGACCGTTAAATACTGTGTGGAGCCAGACCGTTAAATACTGTGTGGAGCCAGATCGTTAAATACTGTGTGGAGCCAGACCGTTAAATACTGTGTGGAGCCAGACCGTTAAATACTGTGTGGAGCCAGACCGTTAAATACTGTGTGGAGCCAGATCGTTAAATACTGTGTGGAGCCAGATCGTTAAATACTGTGTGGAGCCAGACCGTTAAATGGAGCCAGACCGTTAAATACTGTGTGGAGCCAGACCGTTCAGAATGAACCCGTTAAATGCCGTGGAGCCAGACCTTAAAATACTGTGTGGAGCCAGACCGTTAAATGGAATTGAACGTTAAATACTGTGGTCAGACCGTTAAATGGAGCCAGACGACGTTAAATACTGTGTGGAGCCAGACATTAAATACTGTGTGGAGCCAGACCGTTAAATACTGTGTGGAGCCAGATCGTTAAATACTGTGCGGAGCCAGACCGTTAAATACTGTGTGGAGCCAGACCGTTAAATACTGTTGCGGAGCCAGACCGTTAAAATACTGGTATGGAGCCAGACCGTTAAATACTGTGCGGAGCCAGACCGTTAAATACTGTGTGGAAGACAGACGTTAAATACTGTGTGGAGCCAGACCGTTAAATACTGTGTGTGGAGCAAGACCGTTAAATACTGTGTGGAGCCAGACCGTTAAATACTATGTGGAGCCAGATCGTTAAATACTGTGTGGAGCCAGACCCGTTAAATGGAGCCAGACCGTTAAATACTGTGGAGCCAGACCGTTAAATGGAGCCAGACCGTTAAATACTGTGTGGAGCCAGACCGTTAAATACTGTGTGGAGCCAGACCGTTAAATACTGTGTGGAGCCAGACCGTTAAATACTGTGCGGAGCCAGACCGTTAAATACTGTGTGGAGCCAGACCGTTAAATGGAGCCAGACCGTTAAATACTGTATGGAGCCAGACCGTTAAATACTGTGTGGAGACAGACCGTTAAATACTGTGTGGAGCCAGACCGTTAAATACTGGAGCCAGACCGTTAAATACTGTGTGGAGCCAGATCGTTAAATACTGTGTGAGCCAGACCGTTAAATACTGTGTGGAGCCAGACCGTTAAATACTGCATGGAGCCAGACCGTTAAATACTGTATGGAGCCAGACCGTTAAATACTGTGTGGAGCCAGACCGGCAAATACTGTGTGGAGCCAGACCTAAGCAACACTGTGTGGAGCCAGACCGTTAAATACTGTGTGGAGCCAGATCGTTAAATACTGTGTGGAGCCAGACCAAGTAAATACTGTGTGGAGCCAGACCGTTAAATACTGTGTGGAGCCAGATCGTTAAATACTGTGTGGAGCCAGACCGTTAAATACTATGTGAAGCCAGACCGTTAAATACTGTGTGGAGCCAGATCGTTAAATACTGTGTGGAGCCAGACCGTTAAATACTGTGTGGAGCCAGACCGTTAAATACTGTGTGGAGCCAGACCGTTAAATACTGTGTGGAGCCAGATCAGTTAAATACTGTGTGGAGCCAGATCGTTAAATACTGTGTGGAGCCAGACCGTTAAATACTGTGTGGAGCCAGACCGTTAAATACTGTGTGGAGCCAGATCGTTAAATACTGTGTGGAGACAGACCGTTAAATACTGTGTGGAGCCAGACCGTTAAATACTGTGTGGAGCCAGACCGTTAAATACTGTGTGGAGCCAGACCGTTAAATGGAGCCAGACCGTTAAATACTGTGTGGAGCCAGACCGTTAAATACTGTGTGGAGCCAGACCGTTAAATACTGTGTGGAGCCAGACCGTTAAATACTGTGTGGAGCCAGACCGTTAAATACTGTGTGGAGCCAGACCGTTAAATACTGTGTGGAGCCAGATCGTTAAATACTGTGTGGAGCCAGATCGTTAAATACTGTGTGGAGCCAGATCGTGTATCAGCTTCTTGGTAGTCGTTTGTCAGTGGGCCTATAACTCACATTTAACAACATAGCTGTGTGTGTGTCTATCAACAACAACAAACAACTAGGCCTACCACAGGTCATTGTTCTGTCGTAACCACCCTATGTATAACCGATCCACCAAACCACTGTTCATCCATTCATCCATCCGCCCTCCTTGTTTTTTTTCACTAGTCTGATGTCTCCATCCATCCGTCCCACCGGAAAGTGCCCCCCCCCCCGACCAAAACAAACAACGTTGCTTCAGATATAAACCTCAACCTATTATCGTGCGCTGAAGGGTAGAATCAGCAGGTCTGTAGTGGACCAGCCTGAGCCCCTTGATGCAGACGATCAGAGTGCGAAGGGAATCCGACTCTGCCTTCCGGCCTCTCTGGCCCACAGCCCTCTCACTAGATACACTAGATACTGTAACACCACTGCCGGAGGGTGAGAGATGAGTTGTCACAAATGGCACCCTATTCCATGTATAATACACCACTTTTGACGATAGTCCCTGGTCATAGTAGTTCACTATATAGGGGGGATAGAATGCCATTTGGGACACAGGAGAGAGAGAGATTGAAGAGGTGCGCGCGGAGCACTGAGGTTGGTGGTAGCCCCTGGTCATAGTAGTTCACTATATAGGGAGGATAGGATGCCATTTGGGACACAGCAGCACTGCGGTTGGCGGTAGGTGGGTCTCTGAAAATGACGGTGTTACAATGAAAACAGAAATAGGACATCACTATGGCGACAAAACACTCTCAGACTTCAGGCTTTGATCATGGTGTCAGGGAGGGAATCTAGAGGTGCCCTAAAGTTCACTGTTGTAATCACACACAGAGCAGGGTGGCAACGTGATCAAGATCAAGACCTGATCACAATGTGTAATGCAAGTACTGAGAGTGTCTTGCCATTGGAAATTGATACATACACTGTATATACAAAAGTATGTGGACACCCCTTCAAATTAGTGGATTTGTGGAGTCATGAAAATCTTCATAAACAAACATTGTCAGTAGAATGGCCTCACTGAAGAGCTCAATGACTGTCAACGTGGCACCGTCATAGGATGCCACCTTTCCAACAAGTCAGTTTGTCAAATGTCTGCCCTGCTATAGCTGCCCCGGTCAACTGTAAGTGCTGTTATGGTGAAGTGGAAACATATAGGAGCAACAACGGCTCAGCCGCAAAGTGGTAGGCCACACAAGCTCATAGAACGGGACTGCCGAGTGCTGAAGCTCATAAAAATAGTTTGTCCTCGGTCACAACACTCACTACCAGGTTCAAAACCGCATCCGGAAGCAACGTCAGCAGGAGAACTGTTCGTCGGGAGCTTCATGGAAACGGGCCGAGCAGCCGCACACAAGACTAAGATCACCATGCGCAAATCCAAGCGTCGGCTGGAGAAAATCTCATTGCCATTGGACTCTGGAGCTGTGGAAACACGTTCTCTGGAGTGATGAATCACGCTTTACCATCTGGCAGTCCGACGGATGAATCTGGGTTTGGTGAAAGCCAGGAGAACGCTACCTGCCCGAATGCATAGTGCCAAGTGTAAAGTTTGGTGGAGGAGGAATAATGGTCTGTCGCTGTTTTTCATGGTTCGGGCCCCTTAGTTCCAATGAAGGTAAATCTTAACACAGCAGCACACAATGACGTTCTAGAAGATTCTGTGTTTCCAACTTTGTGGCAACAGTTTGGGAAATAGCGAACTGTTTCAGCATGACAATGCCCCCCCGTGCACAAAGCGGGGTCCGTGCACAAAGCGAGGTCCGTGCACAAAGCGAGGTCCGTGCACAAATTGAACACAGACTGTGAGCCAGGCCTAATCGCACCAACATCAGTGCCCGACCTCACTAATGCTCTTGTGGCTGAATGGAAGCAATTCCCCTCAGCAATGTTCAAACATCTGGTGGAATGTCTTCCCAGAAGAGTGAAGGCTGTTATAGCAGCAATGTTCCAACATCTGATGGAAAGCCTTCCCAGAAGAGTGAAGGCTGTTATAGCAGCAATGTTCCAACATCTAGTGGAAAGCCTTCCCAGAAGAGTGGAGGCTGTTATAGCAGCAATGTTCCAACATCTAGTGGAAAGCCTTCCCAGAAGAGTGGAGGCTGTTATAGCAGCAATGTTCCAACATCTAGTAGAAAGCCTTCCCAGAAGAGTGGAGGCTGTTATAGCAGCAATGTTCCAACATCAAGTGGAAAGCCTTCCCAGAAGAGTGGAGGCTGTTATGGCAGCAATGTTCCAACATCAAGTGGAAAGCCTTCCCAGAAGAGTGGAGGCTGTTATAACAGCAATGTTCCAACATCTAGTGGGAAAGCCTTCCCAGAAGAGTGGAGGCTGTTATAGCAGCAATGTTCCAACATCAAGTGGAAAGCCTTCCCAGAAGAGTGGAGGCTGTTATAGCAGCAATGTTCCAACATCAAGTGGAAAGCCTTCCCAGAAGAGTGGAGGCTGTTATAGCAGCAATGTTCCAACATCTAGTGGAAAGCCTTCGCAGAAGAGTGGAGGCTGTTATAGCAGCAATGTTCCAACATCAAGTGGAAAGCCTTCCCAGAAGAGTGGAGGCTGTTATAGCAACAATGTTCCAACATCAAGTGGAAAGCCTTCCCAGAAGAGTGGAGGCTGTTAAAGCAGCAGTGTTCCAACATCTGGTGACCTTCCCAGAAGAGTGGAGGCTGTTATAGCAGCAATGTTCCAACATCTAGTGGAAAGCCTTCCCAGAAGAGTGGAGTCTGTTATAGCAGCAATGTTCCAACATCTAGTGGAAAGCCTTCCCAGAAGAGTGGAGCTGTTATAGCAGCAATGTTCCAACATCTAGTGGAAAGCCTTCCCAGAAGAGTGGAGGCTGTTATAGCGGCAATGTTCCAACATCTAGTGGAAAGCCTTCCCAGAAGAGTGGAGGCTGTATAGCAGCAAAAGGGTGGGGTCAACTCCATTTTAATGCTCATGATTTTTTTAGAATGAGGTGTTTGACGAGCAGGCGTCCTTTTGGTCATGTAGTTTGACATTAACATTACATTGCATAGCAAAGGATATAGGGCAAGGATGTTTCAGTTTCACACAAACAAATTAAAAAGTATTTATCAAATTAATTAATCAGTAAATATAAAAGAACTGTGTTATTGTGTAATGTAATATTGTGAGTGAGCATTTCTGAATTTATATATACATTTATATACATGTCTATTATTACATACTGTATATCCTCAACCCTCTACATATATTCTCAGCCCTCTACACATAGATCCTCGTCCTCTACATAGATTCTCATCCTCTCAATATATCCTCGACCCTCTACATAGATCCCGTCCTTAACGTAGATGCTTGACCTCTACATAGATTCTCCTCCTCTACATAGATCTTCGTCCTCTACATAGATCCTCAATCCTCTACATAGATCCTCATCCTCTACATAGATCCTCATCCTCTACATAGATCCTCGACCTTCTACATAGATCCTCGACCCTCTACATAGATCCTCATCCTCTACATAGATTCTCTCATTCATTCATGTTGAATGTAATTAAACCTTGTTGTCAAACGATTTCTGACACTATTTTCCATCTGCGGCTTAACATAATAATAAACCCTTCTCACCGCTTTATGCCAACGTGTATCACAACCCACAGCCCTGTTAATAACCCTGTGACAAAATATTGGCGCTAAATACCACACCTCCTTCGAGGTGCTGAGATAACTATGAGAGCAGATATGAATGTTTCTAAATGTATTTAATATTTCCACCCGGGAGGCTGGTATAAGCCTGAGCTCTAAGCTAAGCAGGGTGTCTGATTTATGAAGGGCAGGTGCCTGGCTCAATCTTCCAGTGGCCCGTTGGCAGCCAATAATCTGGCACCAGCCCCCTGGCCCTGGTACAGACCATTAAACACTCTCCTGCCAGCCCGCTGGTGACCCCTCCCTCCCTAGTACTGACCTCAGACCAGCCTCACCACCCCACTAGAGGTGACAGGAGACCAGCACCCCTCCCTCCTAGTACTGACCTCAGACCAACCTCACCACCCCACTAGAGGTGACAGGAGACCAGCACCCCTCCCTCCTAGTACTGACCTCAGACCAGCACCCCTCCCTCCTAGTACTGACCTCAGACCAGCACCCCTCCCACTCTCCTAGTACTGACCTCTAACCAGCCTCTCCTCCCCACTAGAGGTGACAGGAGACCAGCACCCCTCCTAGTACTGACCTCAGACCAGCCTCTCCACTCCACTAGAGGTGGCAGGAGACCAGCACCCCTCCCTCCTAGTACTGACCTCAGACCAGCCTCTCCACCCCACTAGAGGTGGCAGGAGACCAGCACCCCTCCCTCCTAGTATAGCCTCTAACCCAGCCTCTCCACCCCACTAGAGGTGACAGGAGACCAGCGTCCCTCCCTCCTAATACTGACCTCTAACCAGCCTCACCACCCCACTAGAGGTGACAGGAGACCAGCGTCCCTCCCTCCTAGTACTGACCTCAGACCAGCCTCACCACCCCACTAGAGGTGACAGGGGACCAGCACCCCTCCCTAGTACTGACCTCAGACCAGCACCCCTCCCTCCTAGTACTGACCTCTAACCAGCCTCTCCACCCCACTAGAGGTGACAGGAGACCAGCACCCCTCCTAGTACTGACCTCAGACCAGCCTCTCCTCCCCACTAGAGGTGACAGGAGACCAGCACCCCTCCCTCCTAGTACTGACCTCAGACCAGCCTCTCCTCCCCACTAGAGGTGACAGGAGACCAGCACCCCTCCCTCCTAGTACTGACCTCAGACCAGCCTCTCCTCCCCACTAGAGGTGACAGGAGACCAGCGTCCCTCCCTCCTAATACTGACCTCTAACCAGCCTCTCCACCCCACTAGAGGTGACAGGAGACCAGCACCCCTCCCTCCTAGTACTGACCTCTAACCAGCCTCTCCTCCCCACTAGAGGTGACAGGAGACCAGCACCCCTCCCTCCTAGTACTGACCTCTAACCAGCCTCTCCACCCCACTAGAGATTACAGGAGACCAGCACCCCTCCCTAGTACTGACCTCAGACCAGCCTCTCCTCCCCACTAGAGGTGACAGGAGACCAGCACCCCTCCCTAGTACTGACCTCTAACCAGCCTCTCCACCCCACTAGAGGTGACAGGAGACCAGCACCCCTCTCTAGTACTGACCTCAGACCAGCCTCTCCACCCCACTAGAGGTGACAGGAGACCAGCACCCCTCCCTCCTAGTACTGACCTCTAACCAGCCTCACCACCCCACTAGAGGTGACAGGGGACCAGCACCCCTCTCTAGTACTGACCTCAGACCAGCCTCACCACCCCACTAGAGGTGACAGGGGACCAGCACCCCTCTCTAGTACTGACCTCAGACCAGCCTCTCCACCCCACTAGAGGTGACAGGGGACCAGCACCCCTCTCTAGTACTGACCTCAGACCAGCCTCACCACCCCACTAGAGGTGACAGGAGACCAGCACCCCTCCTAGTACTGACCTCAGACCAGCCTCTCCTCCCCACTAGAGGTGACAGGGGACCAGCACCCCTCTCTAGTACTGACCTCAGACCAGCCTCTCCTCCCCACTAGAGGTGACAGGAGACCAGCGTCCCTCCCTCCTAGTACTGACCTCAGACCAGCACCCCTCCCTCCTAGTACTGACCTCAGACCAGCCTCTCCTCCCCACTAGAGGTGACAGGGGACCAGCACCCCTCTCTAGTACTGACCTCAGACCAGCCTCTCCTCCCCACTAGAGGTGACAGGAGACCAGCGTCCCTCCCTCCTAGTACTGACCTCAGACCAGCACCCCTCCCTCCTAGTACTGACCTCAGACCAGCCTCACCACCCCACTAGAGGTGACAGGGGACCAGCACCCCTCCCTCCTAGTACTGACCTCAGACCAGCCTCTCCACCCCACTAGAGGTGACAGGAGACCAGCACCCCTCCCTCCTAGTACTGACCTCAGACCAGCACCCCTCCCTCCTAGTACTGACCTCAGACCAGCCTCTCCACCCCACTAGAGGTGACAGGAGTCAGCAGCTGTTTGGAACTTTCATTCAAATCATCCAACGAGAAACTGTTACTAGGCAACTTGTTCGCAGCAACAACGTAAAGCCTTGTTTAAACTCACCTCTGGTTGCTGGTCTGGAGAGCCTGTCTGGTCTGGAGAGGAGCGAGGCTTGCTCACTGCAGTTCAGTTCTGTTAAAAAGGTCACAGGACTCAATGGAAAACATGTCATTTCATTATAAGCAAGCTAGTGCCAGACGGTCGGCTGTCTGTGCTTGTAGTTTACGTCAGAATGGAGACGTGGGTATTTTTCACACACACACACACACACGCGCACATGCACACACACACACACACACACACACACACACACACACACACACACACACACACACAC
>NW_027011891.1:0-21746 GCF_036934945.1 Oncorhynchus masou masou | reverse complement strand
CTCAGGGTTAGAGGGGCACATCACATCTCTACATTATAAAGTACAGGCCTCAGGGTTAGAGGGGCACATCACATCTCTACATTATAAAGTACAGGCCTCAGGGTTAGAGGGGCACAACACATCTCTACATTATAAAGTACAGGCCTCAGGGTTAGAGGGGCACATCACATCTCTACATTATAAAGTACAGGCCTCAGGGTTAGAGGGGCACATCACATCTCTACATTATAAAGTACAGGCCTCAGGGTTAGAGGGGCACATCACATCTCTACATTATAAAGTACAGGCCTCAGGGTTAGAGGGGCACAACACATCTCTACATTATAAAGTACAGGCCTCAGGGTTAGAGGGGCACATCACATCTCTACATTATAAAGTACAGGCCTCAGGGTTAGAGGGCACATCACATCTCTACATTATAAAGTACAGGCCTCAGGGTTAGAGGGGCAGTACAGGGGGCACAACACATCTCTACATTATAAAGTACAGGCCTCAGGGTTAGAGGGCACATCACATCTCTACATTATAAAGTACAGGCCTCAGGGTTAGAGGGGCACAACACATCTCTACATTATAAAGTACAGGCCTCAGGGTTAGAGGGGCACAACACATCTCTACATTATAAAGTACAGGCCTCAGGGTTAGAGGGGCACATCACATCTCTACATTATAAAGTACAGGCCTCAGAGAGGAGGGGCACAACACATCTCTACATTATAAAGTACAGGCCTCAGGGTTAAGGGGGTTGTCATCTCTACATTATAAAGTACAGTTCCTCAGTGGTGGTGGTGAGGGGGTACAACACATCTCTACATTATAAAGCTGAGAACTCCCTGCCTGCCTCCTTTGGACTTTCCTTAAAGTGTCCCAAGACAGGGTGCAGCAAAGTGGTCAACACACGTCCCCCAAAAATACCTGTCTGGGCTATAAAGTACAGGCCTCAGTTAGACAGACATCAGATCCATGTAAAGTCTGGACACTCAGTGTTAGAGGGGCACATCTGTCTCTACATTATAAAGTACATGCCTCAGGTTTGAGGGGCACATCTCACAAACAGGTTGTGGTAAGGCAGTTGTAAATGTTCATGGGTCTATTTGTGCGTTCCTGTGTGTTTGAACTGACATATCAACAGCTGAGAACTCCCTCCCTGCCTGCAACTACTTAAAGTGTCCCAAGACAGGGTGCAGCAAAGTGGTCAACACAAAAAAATTTAAAAAATAATAATAATAAAACCTATACATAGACATGTCGTCTGGACACTTGGTGATAAAGAAAATCTGTCTTCAATGAATCAATCAACAGTCTGTTTGACAAGATAAATACCAGGAAGTCTCAAAACTATGTTCAAATGAAGATTGTAAATAAAATAATGCCATTCATGAAATCAATAACTCCACACCAATATTCAGTTTAACAGTGAAACTATAATAATAACACCTTGGCTATTTCTCCTAAAACATCTACCTATCTTGTGAAGTCAGAGTTAGAGAATCATTTTAACCATATTATTTAAAAAATAAAAAATAATAATTAAAACCTCCTTAAAACACAAAGCGCTCTTCCACAGTAACAGATCTGTCTCCCGTGAGATGGATGGACGCCATGTTGATTCACACATGCCAGTTGACTGTTAGGACAGCCAACCTACTCGTCAGCATCCTGATCCCAAGTGTTGAAAAAACAACCCTCTGTCAAAGTAGACAAGGCACAGCATCTTCTTCTTCTACTATAAAACAACCCTCTGTCAAAGTAGACAAAGCACAGCATCTTCTTCTTCTACTATAAAACAACCCTCTGTCAAAGTAGACAAGGCACAGCATCTTCTTCTTCTACTATAAAACAACCCTCTGTCAAAGTAGACAAGGCACAGCATCTTCTTCTTCTACTATAAAACAACCCTCTGTCAAAGTAGACAAGGCACAGCATCTTCTTCTTCTACTATAAAACAACCCTCTGTCAAAGTAGACAAGGCACAGCATCTTCTTCTTCTACTATAAAACAACCCTCTGTCAAAGTAGACAAGGCACAGCATCTTCTTCTTCTACTATAAAACAACCCTCTGTCAAAGTAGACAAGGCACAGCATCTTCTTCTTCTACTATAAAACAACCCTCTGTCAAAGTAGACAAGGCACAGCATCTTCTTCTTCTACTATAAAACAACCCTCTGTCAAAGTAGACAAGGCACAGCATCTTCTTCTTCTACTATAAAACAACCCTCTGTCAAAGTAGACAAGGCACAAAGCATCTTCTTCTTCTACTATAAAACAACCCTCTGTCAAAGTAGACAAGGCACAGCATCTTCTTCTTCTACTATAAAACAACCCTCTGTCAAAGTAGACAAGGCACAGCATCTTCTTCTTCTACTATAAAACAACCCTCTGTCAAAGTAGACAAGGCACAGCATCTTCTTCTTCTACTATAAAACAACCCTCTGTCAAAGTAGACAAGGCACAGCATCTTCTTCTTCTACTATAAAACAACCCTCTGTCAAAGTAGACAAGGCACAGCATCTTCTTCTTCTACTATAAAACAACCCTCTGTCAAAGTAGACAAGGCACAGCATCTTCTTCTTCTACTATAAAACAACCCTCTGTCAAAGTAGACAAGGCACAGCATCTTCTTCTTCTACTATAAAACAACCCTCTGTCAAAGTAGACAAGGCACAGCATCTTCTTCTTCTACTATAAAACAACCCTCTGTCAAAGTAGACAAGGCACAGCATCTTCTTCTTCTACTATAAAACAACCCTCTGTCAAAGTAGACAAGGCACAGCATCTTCTTCTTATAAAACAACCCTCTGTCAAAGTACTCTTCTTCTTCTACTATAAAACAACCCTCTGTCAAAGTAGACAAGGCACAGCATCTTCTTCTTCTACTATAAAACAACCCTCTGTCAAAGTAGACAAGGCAAGGCACAGCATCTTCTTCTTCTACTATAAAACAACCCTCTGTCAAAGTAGACAAGGCACAGCATCTTCTTCTTCTACTATAAAACAACCCTCTGTCAAAGTAGACAAGGCACAGCATCTTCTTCTTCTACTATAAAACAACCCTCTGTCAAAGTAGACAAGTTTTAGCATCTTTTCTTCTACTATAAAACAACCCTCTGTCAAAGTAATAAGGCCACTTCTTCTTCTACTATAAAACAACCCTCTGTCAAAGTGACAAGGCACATCTTCTTCTTCTACTATAAAACAACCCTCTGTCATAATTACAGTCATCTTCTTCTTCTACTATAAAACAACCCTCTGTCAAAGAAAAACAGCATCCAGACTAAAGTAAAAGGCACAGCATCTTCTTCTTCTACTGAAAACAACCCTCTGTCAAAGTAAACAAGAGAGGACTTCTTCTTCTACTATAAAACAACCCTCTGAAAGTAACAAGGAATCTTCTTCTTCTACTATAAAAGAACGTCTGTCAAGATGGAGGGATAAAACAACCCTCTGTCAAAGTAGACAAGGCACAGCATCTTCTTTTCTACTATAAAACAACCCTCTGTCAAAGTAGACAAGGCACAGAAACTATAAAACAACCCTCTGTCAATGAACAAGGCAAGCATCTTCTTCTTCTACTATAAAACAACCCTCTGTCAAAGTAGACAAGGCACAGCATCTTCTGTCAAAGTAGACAAGGCACAGCTGTCTTCTTTAACCCTAAAACAACACTCTGTCAAAGTAGACAAGGCACAGCAATTTCTGACTTCTACTATAAAACAACCCTCTGTCAAAGTAGACAAGGCACAGCATCTTCTTCTTCTACTATAAAACAACCCTCTGTCAAAGTAGACAAGGCACAGCATCTTCTTCTTCTAATAAAACAACCCTCTGTCAAAAAGGCACAGCATCTTCTTCTTCTACTATAAAACAACCCTCTGTCAAAGTAGACAAGGCACAGCATCTTCTTCTTCTACTATAAAACAACCCTCTGTCAAAGTAGACAAGGCACAGCATCTTCTTCTTCTACTATAAAACAACCCTCTGTCAACGTAGACAAGGCACAGCATCTTCTTCTTCTAGTATAAAACAACCCTCTGTCAAAGTAGACAAGGCACAGCATCTTCTTCTTCTACTATAAAACAACCCTCTGTCAAAGTAGACAAGGCACAGCATCTTCTTCTTCTACTATAAAACAACCCTCTGTCAAAGTAGACAAGGCACAGCATCTTCTTCTTCTACTATAAAACAACCCTCTGTCAAAGTAGACAAGGCACAGCATCTTCTTCTTCTACTATAAAACAACCCTCTGAAAGTAGACAAGGCACAGCATCTTCTTCTTCTACTATAAAACAACCCTCTGTCAAAGTAGACAAGGCACAGCATCTTCTTCTTCTACTATAAAACAACCCTCTGTCAAAGTAGACAGAGAGGCAGCATCTTCTTCTTCTACTATAAAACAACCCTCTGTCAAATAGACAAGACAGCATCTTCTTCTTCTACTATAAAACAACCCTCTGTAAAGGGAAACTATAAAACAGATGTCAAATCAAGAGACAGCATCTTCTTCTTCTACTATAAAACAACCCTCTGTCAAAGAGACAAGGCACAGCATCTTCTTCTTCTACTATAAAAGGGAGACAATCTGATGAAACAACCCTCTGTCAGAGATAAGACAGAGATCTTCTTCTTCTACTATAAAACAATAGACAAAGAGACAAGGCACAGCATCTTCTTCTTCTACTATAAAACAACCCTCAGAGATAGACAAGACAGCATCTTCTTCTTCTACTATAAAACAACCCTCTGTCAAAGTAGACAAGATAGCATCTTCTTCTTCTACTATAAAACAACCCTCTGTCAAAGTAGACAAGGCACAGCATCTTCTTCTTCTAGATGAAATCTGTCAATAGACAAGGCACAGCATCTTCTTCTTCTACTATAAAACAACCCTCTGTCAAATCAAGAGATCTTCTTCTTCTACTATAAAACAACCCTCTGTCAAAGTAGACAAGGAGCATCTTCACTATGAAATCAGAGATAGACAAGGCACAGCATCTTCTTCTTCTACTATAAAACAACCCTCTGTCAAATAGACAAGACAGCATCTTCTTCTTCTACTATAAAACAACCCTCTGTCAAAGTAGACAAGGCACAGATCTTCTTCTTCTAATCAGAGATAGACAGAGACTATAAAACAACCCTCTGTCAAAGGACAGAAATCAGATGAAATCAGAGATAGACAGAGTCAGGCAAGGAGAAATAAAACAGATGAAATCAGAGATATAAAACAGTCAAAGTAGACAGCAAATCAGATGAAATCAGAGATAAACAGAGAGGTAGGACTATAAAACAACCAGTCATGAAATCAGAGACTATAAAACAACCCTCTGTCAAAGTAGACAAGGCACAGCATCTTCTTCTTCTACTATAAAACAACCCTCTGTCAAAGTAGAGAAGGCACAGGTAGGAAGCAACTTCAGATAAAACAACCCTCTGTCAAATCAGAGATAGATCAGACTATAAAACAACCCTCTGTCAACGTAGGCATCTTCTTCTTCTACTATAAAACAACCCTCTGTCAAAGTAGACAAGGCACAGATGAAACCCTCTGTCAAAGTAGACAAGATAGACAGAGTCAGGACAGGGAGCAATTCAGATGAAATCAGAGATAAGACAGAGACTATAAAACAACCCTCTGTCAAAGTAGACAAGGCACAGCATCTTCTTCTTCTACTATAAAACAACCCTCTGTCAAAGTAGACAAGGCAGATAAAACAACCCTAGTCAAAGTAGACAAGGGAGCATCTTCTTCAGATAAAATCAACCCTCTGTCAGAGTAGACAAGGAGAAACTATAAAACAACCCTCTGTCAAAGTGAAAGGCACAGCATCTTCTTCTTCTACTATAAACAAAGTAGACAAGGCACAGCATCTTCTTCTTCTACTATAAAATCAGAGATAGACAAGGCACAGCATCTTCTTCTTCTACTAGAAAACAACCCTCTGTCAGAAGTAGAAATCAGTCAAAGTAGACAGAGACAATAAAACAACCCTCTGGTAGGGAGAAATCTTCTTCTACTATAAAACAACCCTCAAAGTAGACAAGAGAGCATCTTCTTCTTCTACTATAAAACAACCCTCTGTCAAAAAAGGCACAGCATCTTCTTCTTCTAGGTGAAAAGGCAGAGAAAGTAGACAAGGCACAGCATCTTCTTCTTCTACTATAAAACAACCCTCTGGGAGAAATCAGATGAAATCTGAGATAGACAGAGAGCAGGGAGAAAATCTACTATAAAACAACCCTCTGTCAAAGTAGAAAGGCACAGCATCTTCTTCTTCTACTATAAAACAACCCTCTGTCAAAGTAGACAAGGCAGTAACCATCTTCTTCTTCTATATAACAGAGAGGACAAGGCACATCTTCTTCTTCTACAATAAAACAACCCTCTGAAATCAGATGAAATCAGAGATAGACAGAGAGGTAGGGAGAAATCCAGATGAAATCAGAGATAGACAGAGATCTTCTTCTTCTTCTACTATAAACACCAGATGAAATCAGAGAAATAATACAGACACGTTTTTTCAATGAGTAATATCTATGAAATCAGAGATAATTACAGTCAGCTAATAGAGAAAATGCCAGATATAAATCAGAGATAGACAGAGAATGCAGAGTTGAAACCAAACAGATGAAATCAGAGATAATCTCACAGAGAGCAGGAGCAAGATGGAGGGATGAAATCAGAGATAGACCAGGGAGAGGCAGGAAGAAATCAGATGAAATCAGAGATCTGGGACCAGCTGTCTGTTTAACCCTAAAAGCACCAACAGGGAGTAATTTTGATGAAATCATCATTTAAAATCAGAGAGTTTTAGGTCAAAACTAAATCACAGACAAAAATAAATCAATGAAAAAGATAGACAGAGACTTAGGGAGCAACCAGATGAAATCAGGATAGACAATCAGATGAAATCAGAGATAGACAGAGAGGCAGGGAGTAACCAGATGAAATCAGAGATAGACAGAGAGGTAGGGAGAAATCAGATGAAATCAGAGATAGACAGAGAGGCAGGGAGAAATCAGATGAAATCAGAGATAGACAGAGAGGTAGGGAGAAACAGATGAAATCAGAGATAAACAGAGAGGTAGGGAGAAACCAGATGAAATCAGAGATAGACAGAGAGGTAGGGAGAAATCAGATGAAATCAGAGATAGACAGAGAGGTAGGGAGCAACCAGATGAAATCAGAGATAGACAGAGAGGTAGGGAGCAACCAGATGAAATCAGAGATAAACAGAGAGGTAGGAGAAACAGATGAAATCAGAGATAGACAGAGAGGTAGGGAGAAATCAGATGAAATCAGAGATAGACAGAGAGGCAGGGAGAAATCAGATGAAATCAGAGATAGACAGAGAGGCAGGAGAAAAGATGAAATCAGAGATAGACAGAGAGAGGTAGGGAGTATCAGATGAAATCAGAGATAGACAGAGAGGCAGGGAGAAATCAGATGAAATCAGAGATAGACAGAGAGGTAGGGAGTACCAGATGAAATCAGAGATAGACAGAGAGGTAGGGAGAAATCAGATGAAATCAGAGATAGACAGAGAGTAGGGAGAAATCAGATGAAATCAGAGATAGACAGAGAGGCAGGGAGAAATCAGATGAAATCAGAGATAGACAGAGTAGGGAGAAACAGATGAAATCAGAGATAGACAGAGAGGTAGGAAGCAATCAGATGAAATCAGAGATAAACAGAGAGGTAGGAAGCAATCAGATGAAATCAGAGATAGACAGAGAGATCGGGAGTACCAGATGAAATCAGAGATAGACAGAGAGGTAGGGAGAAATCAGATGAAATCAGAGATAGACAGAGAGGCAGGGAGAAATCAGATGAAATCAGAGATAGACAGAGAGGCAGGGAGAAATCAGATGAAATCAGAGATAGACAGAGAGGCAGGGAGTAATCAGATGAAATCAGAGATAGACAGAGAGGCAGTGAGAAATCAGATGAAATCAGAGATAGACAGAGATCGGGAGTACCAGATGAAATCAGAGATAGACAGAGAGGTAGGGAGAAATCAGATGAAATCAGAGATAGACAGAGAGGCAGGGAGTAATCCTCCTTCTGATGAAATCAGAGATAGACAGAGAGGCAGTGAGAAATCAGATGAAATCAGAGATAGACAGAGAGGCAGGGAGAAATCAGATGAAATCAGAGATAGACAGAGAGGTAGGGAGAAATCAGATGAAATCAGAGATAGACAGAGTCATAGGGAGAAACCAGATGAAATCAGAGATAGACAGAGAGGTAGGGAGAAATCAGATGAAATCAGAGATAGACAGAGAGGCAGGGAGAAATCAGATGAAATCAGAGATAGACAGAGAGGCAGGGAGAAATCAGATGAAATCAGAGATAGACAGAGAGGCAGGGAGTAATCAGATGAAATCAGAGATAGACAGAGAGGTAGGGAGTAACCAGATGAAATCAGAGATAGACAGAGTCATAGGGAGAAACCAGATGAAATCAGAGATAGACAGAGAGGTAGGGAGAAATCAGATGAAATCAGAGATAGACAAAGAGGTAGGAAGAACCAGATGAAATCAGACCCCAGGAAGAGAGGCAGGGAGAAACCAGATGAAATCAGAGATAGACAGAGAGGCAGGGAGAAATCAGATGAAATCAGAGATAGACAGAGAGGTAGGGAGTACCAGATGAAATAGGAGTTAGACAGAGTCATAGGGAGAAATCAGATGATGAGAGCTGCTGTCAGTGTGACCCCAAACATTGTGGCCACATTTACATTTCTTTAAGTCTGGTGATCTGACAGAGTTAGATTCTGCCCTTATGACCCATTGACAAAGGAAGCCGTCTTCGGGTAGCCACCCCTGCCTTCTGACATTTATGGTCAGCTGGTCCCTGCTGACCAGGAGGTCTATAAACAGACTGGTTAAACCACATAGCAACTCCTCAGTGTGAATCCTGTCCAAACGTTGTACCCCTTGAACACATCAACATTACTACAGCCATGTCATTTCAAGAGCAGGTTAAACCCGTCAGGACGGTCATGCTGGTCTGTTGTTGTGAAGACGTAACAGAAGTGACTCTACAAATCACAAAAAAACAGTTTCTATTAGCTGACCAGGGTTTATTTGATGACAATTAGTATAAATATTGCACAACATAATTTTTTTTTTTTGGGGGGGGGGGTCACGTTACTGTTTTTGTGTTTCATGTGAGATAAAAGACTAGATATCCAAGGACTCCAGAAACATCTACTCCTTATGAGTCTCAAACATCTTCTTTCTGTCTGATTTGTCTTCGATGTTCTTACGCCAGTCACCCACAGCATCTTTGTCCTGAGGGGGGGGGGGGAGGGTAAGAGTGGCAGAATAAGTACACGAGTGAAAATGTATTTGAAATATATGACACTTGGTGTCGGCAGTGTTATTAGCATGATTCACATTGGAGTGTTGGGTTGAACAGGCTTACAGTTGCTGCTGCTTAGAGATAGGCCTATACTGGGAGACATTGTCTTTGAAAGTTTGGACTTGTGATATGACATTTGGTGTCAGAAGTGGAATCCTATAGAACAGCTACAGAACAGACAGATTCATGGACGAGGCTTTCAAATAAAACTCTCACATTATTTACACAGTAAATAAGACACATTACATATATAGTAACCTTATTAAGCTAAACTGTACTTTAATTACAGTATGTTCTTATGTCCAGAATAACACTCACCTCTTCCTTGACCTCCTTCTTGACTTGTTTCAGGTTGGACCGCAGATCCATGGACACCTTGTGTTTGGAGCCCAGCAGAGCCTGGAGCATAGCATCAGCAGACATGCGGACCTTCTTCAGGACGGGCTTCCTGAACTTTCCATTCAGTTCAACTACCTTCATCTTCAAGTCCTCAACCTGTTTGGAATTCAACAGAAAGCACTTATCACACACAGACTATTGACTGCCAGACGCCAAACACCAGTGGAACTACTGTTACCCCCTTTGGCTCTGTCTTAGAGAGTAAGTTACCTCACCTCCTTCTCGGACTAATAATATGAGTAACAGCGGTAGAACCCCTCACCTCCTTCTCGGACTAATAATATGAGTAACAGTGGTAGAACTAGTCACCTCCTTCTCAGACTAATAATATGAGTAACAGTGGTAGAACCCCTCACCTCCTTCTCAGACTAATAATATGAGTAACAGTGGTAGAACTAGTCACCTCCTTCTCAGACTAATAATATGAGTAACAGTGGTAGAACTAGTCACCTCCTTCTCAGACTAATAATATGAGTAACAGTGGTAGAACTCACCTCCTTCTCAGACTAATAATATGAGTAACAGTGGTAGAACTAGTCACCTCCTTCTCAGACTAATAATATGAGTAACAGTGGTAGAACCCCTCACCTCCTTCTCAGACTAATAATATGAGTAACAGTGGTAGAACTAGTCACCTCCTTCCTCAGACTAATAATATGAGTAACAGTGGTAGAACTAGTCACCTCCTTCTCAGACTAATAATATGAGTAACAGTGGTAGAACTAGTCACCTCCTTCTCAGACTAATAATATGAGTAACAGTGGTAGAACTAGTCACCTCCTTCTCAGACTAATAATATGAGTAACAGTGGTAGAACCCCTCACCTCCTTCTCAGACTAATAATATGAGTAACAGTGGTAGAACTAGTCACCTCCTTCTCAGACTAATAATATGAGTAACAGTGGTAGAACCCTCACCTCCTTCTCAGACTAATAATATGAGTAACAGTGGTAGAACCCCCTCACCTCCTTCTCAGACTAATAATATGAGTAACAGTGGTAGAACTAGTCACCTCCTTCTCAGACTAATAATATGAGTAACAGTGGTAGAACTAGTCACCTCCTTCTCAGACTAATAATATGAGTAACAGTGGTAGAACTAGTCACCTCCTTCTCAGACTAATAATATGAGTAACAGTGGTAGAACTAGTCACCTCCTTCTCAGACTAATAATATGAGTAACAGTGGTAGAACTAGTCACCTCCTTCTCAGACTAATAATATGAGTAACAGTGGTAGAACTAGTCACCTCCTTCTCAGACTAATAATATGAGTAACAGTGGTAGAACTCACCTCCTTCTCAGACTAATAATATGAGTAACAGTCCTCCTTCTCAGACTAATAATATGAGTAACAGTGGTAGAACTAGTCACCTCCTTCTCAGACTAATAATATGAGTAACAGTGGTAGAACTAGTCACCTCCTTCTCAGACTAATAATATGAGTAACAGTGGTAGAACTAGTCACCTCCTTCTCAGACTAATAATATGAGTAACAGTGGTAGAACTAGTCACCTCCTTCTCAGACTAATAATATGAGTAACAGTGGTAGAACTAGTCACCTCCTTCTCAGACTAATAATATGAGTAACAGTGGTAGAACTAGTCACCTCCTTCTCAGACTAATAATATGAGTAACAGTGGTAGAACTAGTCACCTCCTTCTCAGACTAATAATATGAGTAACAGTGGTAGAACTAGTCACCTCCTTCTCAGACTAATAATATGAGTAACAGTGGTAGAACTAGTCACCTCCTTCTCAGACTAATAATATGAGTAACAGTGGTAGAACTAGTCACCTCCTTCTCAGACTAATAATATGAGTAACAGTGGTAGAACTAGTCACCTCCTTCTCAGACTAATAATATGAGTAACAGTGGTAGAACTAGTCACCTCCTTCTCAGACTAATAATATGAGTAACAGTGGTAGAACTAGTCACCTCCTTCTCAGACAGACTAATAATATGAGTAACAGTGGTAGAACTAGTCACCTCCTTCTCAGACTAATAATATGAGTAACAGTGGTAGAACTAGTCACCTCCTTCTCAGACTAATAATATGAGTAACAGTGGTAGAACTAGTCACCTCCTTCTCAGACTAATAATATGAGTAACAGTGGTAGAACTAGTCACCTCCTTCTCAGACTAATAATATGAGTAACAGTGGTAGAACTAGTCACCTCCTTCTCAGACTAATAATATGAGTAACAGTGGTAGAACTAGTCACCTCCTTCTCAGACTAATAATATGAGTAACAGTGGTAGAACTAGTCACCTCCTTCTCAGACTAATAATATGAGTAACAGTGGTAGAACTAGTCACCTCCTTCTCAGACTAATAATATGAGTAACAGTGGTAGAACTAGTCACCTCCTTCTCAGACTAATAATATGAGTAACAGTGGTAGAACTAGTCACCTCCTTCTCAGACTAATAATATGAGTAACAGTGGTAGAACTAGTCACCTCCTTCTCAGACTAATAATATGAGTAACAGTGGTAGAACTAGTCACCTCCTTCTCAGACTAATAATATGAGTAACAGTGGTAGAACTAGTCACCTCCTTCTCAGACTAATAATATGAGTAACAGTGGTAGAACTAGTCACCTCCTTCTCAGACTAATAATATGAGTAACAGTGGTAGAACTAGTCACCTCCTTCTCAGACTAATAATATGAGTAACAGTGGTAGAACTAGTCACCTCCTTCTCAGACTAATAATATGAGTAACAGTGGTAGAACTAGTCACCTCCTTCTCAGACTAATAATATGAGTAACAGTGGTAGAACTAGTCACCTCCTTCTCAGACTAATAATATGAGTAACACCTCCTTCTCAGACTAATAATATGAGTAACAGTGGTAGAACTAGTCACCTCCTTCTCAGACTAATAATATGAGTAAACAGTGGTAGAACCCCTCACCTCCTTCTCAGACTAATAATATGAGTAACAGTGGTAGAACCCCTCACCTCCTTCTCAGACTAATAATATGAGTAACAGTGGTAGAACTAGTCACCTCCTTCTCAGACTAATAATATGAGTAACAGTGGTAGAACTAGTCACCTCCTTCTCAGACTAATAATATGAGTAACAGTGGTAGAACTAGTCACCTCCTTCTCAGACTAATAATATGAGTAACAGTGGTAGAACCCCTCACCTCCTTCTCAGACTAATAATATGAGTAACAGTGGTAGAACTAGTCACCTCCTTCTCAGACTAATAATATGAGTAACAGTGGTAGAACTAGTCACCTCCTTCTCAGACTAATAATATGAGTAACAGTGGTAGAACTAGTCAGTCTCAGACTAATAATATGAGTAACTCCTTCTCAGACTAATAATATGAGTAACAGTGGTAGAACTAGTCACCTCCTTCTCAGACTAATAATATGAGTAACAGTGGTAGAACTAGTCACCTCCTTCTCAGACTAATAATATGAGTAACAGTGGTAGAACTAGTCACCTCCTTCTCAGACTAATAATATGAGTAACAGTGGTAGAACTAGTCACCTCCTTCTCAGACTAATAATATGAGTAACAGTGGTAGAACCCCTCACCTCCTTCTCAGACTAATAATATGAGTAACAGTGGTAGAACTAGTCACCTCCTTCTCAGACTAATAATATGAGTAACAGTGGTAGAACTAGTCACCTCCTTCTCAGACTAATAATATGAGTAACAGTGGTAGAACTAGTCACCTCCTTCTCAGACTAATAATATGAGTAACAGTGGTAGAACTAGTCACCTCCTTCTCAGACTAATAATATGAGTAACAGTGGACTAGAACAGTGGTAGAACAGTCACCTCCTTCTCAGACTAATAATATGAGTAACAGTGGTAGAACTAGTCACCTCCTTCTCAGACTAATAATATGAGTAACAGTGGTAGAACTAGTCACCTCCTTCTCAGACTAATAATATGAGTAACAGTGGTAGAACCCCTCACCTCCTTCTCAGACTAATAATATGAGTAACAGTGGTAGAACTAGTCACCTCCTTCTCAGACTAATAATATGAGTAACAGTGGTAGAACTAGTCACCTCCTTCTCAGACTAATAATATGAGTAACAGTGGTAGAACTAGTCACCTCCTTCTCAGACTAATAATATGAGTAACAGTGGTAGAACCCCTCACCTCCTTCTCAGACTAATAATATGAGTAACAGTGGTAGAACCCCTCACCTCCTTCTCAGACTAATAATATGAGTAACAGTGGTAGAACTAGTCACCTCCTTCTCAGACTAATAATATGAGTAACAGTGGTAGAACTAGTCACCTCCTTCTCAGACTAATAATATGAGTAACAGTGGTAGAACTAGTCACCTCCTTCTCAGACTAATAATATGAGTAACAGTGGTAGAACTAGTCACCTCCTTCTCAGACTAATAATATGAGTAACAGTGGTAGAACCCCTCACCTCCTTCTCAGACTAATAATATGAGTAACAGTGGTAGAACTAGTCACCTCCTTCTCAGACTAATAATATGAGTAACAGTGGTAGAACAGTCACCTCCTTCTCAGACTAATAATATGAGTAACAGTGGTAAACTAGTCACCTCCTTCTCAGACTAATAATATGAGTAACAGTGGTAGAACTCACTTTCTCAGACTAATAATATGAGTAACAGTGGTAGAACCCCTCACCTCCTTCTCAGACTAATAATATGAGTAACAGTGGTAGAACTAGTCACCTCCTTCTCAGACTAATAATATGAGTAACAGTGGTAGAACTAGTCACCTCCTTCTCAGACTAATAATATGAGTAACAGTGGTAGAACTAGTCACCTCCTTCTCAGACTAATAATATGAGTAACAGTGGTAGAACCCCTCACCTCCTTCTCAGACTAATAATATGAGTAACAGTGGTAGAACTAGTCACCTCCTTCTCAGACTAATAATATGAGTAACAGTGGTAGAACTAGTCACCTCCTTCTCAGACTAATAATATGAGTAACAGTGGTAGAACCCCTCACCTCCTTCTCAGACTAATAATATGAGTAACAGTGGTAGAACTAGTCACCTCCTTCTCAGACTAATAATATGAGTAACAGTGGTAGAACCCCTCACCTCCTTCTCAGACTAATAATATGAGTAACAGTGGTAGAACTAGTCACCTCCTTCTCAGACTAATAATATGAGTAACAGTGGTAGAACTAGTCACCTCCTTCTCAGACTAATAATATGAGTAACAGTGGTAGAACCCCTCACCTCCTTCTCAGACTAATAATATGAGTAACAGTGGTAGAACTAGTCACCTCCTTCTCAGACTAATAATATGAGTAACAGTGGTAGAACTAGTCACCTCCTTCTCAGACTAATAATATGAGTAACAGAGACTAACAGTGGTAGAACTAGTCACCTCCTTCTCAGACTAATAATATGAGTAACAGTGGTAGAACTAGTCACCTCCTTCTCAGACTAATAATATGAGTAACAGTGGTAGAACTAGTCACCTCCTTCTCAGACTAATAATATGAGTAACAGTGGTAGAACTAGTCACCTCCTTCTCAGACTAATAATATGAGTAACAGTGGTAGAACCCCTCACCTCCTTCTCAGACTAATAATATGAGTAACAGTGGTAGAACTAGTCACCTCCTTCTCAGACTAATAATATGAGTAACAGTGGTAGAACTAGTCACCTCCTTCTCAGACTAATAATATGAGTAACAGTGGTAGAACTAGTCACCTCCTTCTCAGACTAATAATATGAGTAACAGTGGTAGAACCCCTCACCTGGTAGAACCTTTCTCAGACTAATAATATGAGTAACAGTGGTAGAACTAGTCACCTCCTTCAGACTCAGACTAATAATATGAGTAACAGTGGTAGAACTAGTCACCTCCTTCTCAGACTAATAATATGAGTAACAGTGGTAGAACTAGTCACCTCCTTCTCAGACTAATAATATGAGTAACAGTGGTAGAACTAGTCACCTCCTTCTCAGACTAATAATATGAGTAACAGTGGTAGAACTAGTCACCTCCTTCTCAGACTAATAATATGAGTAACAGTGGTAGAACTAGTCACCTCCTTCTCAGACTAATAATATGAGTAACAGTGGTAGAACCCCTCACCTCCTTCTCAGACTAATAATATGAGTAACAGTGGTAGAACTAGTCACCTCCTTCTCAGACTAATAATATGAGTAACAGTGGTAGAACTAGTCACCTCCTTCTCAGACTAATAATATGAGTAACAGTGGTAGAACCCCTCACCTCCTTCTCAGACTAATAATATGAGTAACAGTGGTAGAACTAGTCACCTCCTTCTCAGACTAATAATATGAGTAACAGTGGTAGAACTAGTCACCTCCTTCTCAGACTAATAATATGAGTAACAGTGGTAGAACTAGTCACCTCCTTCTCAGACTAATAATATGAGTAACAGTGGTAGAACTAGTCACCTCCTTCTCAGACTAATAATATGAGTAACAGTGGTAGAACTAGTCACCTCCTTCTCAGACTAATAATATGAGTAACAGTGGTAGAACTAGTCACCTCCTTCTCAGACTAATAATATGAGTAACAGTGGTAGAACCCCTCACCTCCTTCTCAGACTAATAATATGAGTAACAGTGGTAGAACTAGAACTCCTTCTCACCTCCTTCTCAGACTAATAATATGAGTAACAGTGGTAGAACTCACCTCCTTCTCAGACTAATAATATGAGTAACAGTGGTAGAACTAGTCACCTCCTTCTCAGACTAATAATATGAGTAACAGTGGTAGAACTAGTCACCTCCTTCTCAGACTAATAATATGAGTAACAGTGGTAGAACTAGTCACCTCCTTCTCAGACTAATAATATGAGTAACAGTGGTAGAACTAGTCACCTCCTTCTCAGACTAATAATATGAGTAACAGTGGTAGAACTAGTCACCTCCTTCTCAGACTAATAATATGAGTAACAGTGTCACCTCCTTCTCAGACTAATAATATGAGTAACAGTGGTAGAACTCACCTCCTTCTCAGACTAATAATATGAGTAACAGTGGTAGAACTAGTCACCTCCTTCTCAGACTAATAATATGAGTAACAGTGGTAGAACTAGTCACCTCCTTCTCAGACTAATAATATGAGTAACAGTGGTAGAACTAGTCACCTCCTTCTCAGACTAATAATATGAGTAACAGTGGTAGAACTAGTCACCTCCTTCTCAGACTAATAATATGAGTAACAGTGGTAGAACTAGTCACCTCCTTCTCAGACTAATAATATGAGTAACAGTGGTAGAACTAGTCACCTCCTTCTCAGACTAATAATATGAGTAACAGTGGTAGAACCCCTCACCTCCTTCTCAGTAATAATATGAAACAGTGGTAGAACCCCTCACCTCCTTCTCAGACTAATAATATGAGTAACAGTGGTAGAACTAGTCACCTCCTTCTCAGACTAATAATATGAGTAACAGTGGTAGAACTAGTCACCTCCTTCTCAGACTAATAATATGAGTAACAGTGGTAGAACTAGTCACCTCCTTCTCAGACTAATAATATGAGTAACAGTGGTAGAACTAGTCACCTCCTTCTCAGACTAATAATATGAGTAACAGTGGTAGAACTAGTCACCTCCTTCTCAGACTAATAATATGAGTAACAGTGGTAGAACTAGTCACCTCCTTCTCAGACTAATAATATGAGTAACAGTGGTAGAACTAGTCACCTCCTTCTCAGACTAATAATATGAGTAACAGTGGTAGAACTAGTCACCTCCTTCTCAGACTAATAATATGAGTAACAGTGGTAGAACCCCTAGTCACCTCCTTCTCAGACTAATAATATGAGTAACAGTGGTAGAACTAGTCACCTCCTTCTCAGACTAATAATATGAGTAACAGTGGTAGAACTAGTCACCTCCTTCTCAGACTAATAATATGAGTAACAGTGGTAGAACTCACCTCCTTCTCAGACTAATAATATGAGTAACAGTGGTAGAACCCCTCACTTTCTCAGACTAATAATATGAGTAACAGTGGTAGAACTAGTCACCTCCTTCTCAGACTAATAATATGAGTAACAGTGGTAGAACTAGTCAGACTAATAATATGAGTAACTCCTTCTTCAGACTAATAATATGAGTAACAGTGGTAGAACTAGTCACCTCCTTCTCAGACTAATAATATGAGTAACAGTGGTAGAACTAGTCACCTCCTTCTCAGACTAATAATATGAGTAACAGTGGTAGAACTAGTCACCTCCTTCTCAGACTAATAATATGAGTAACAGTGGTAGAACCCCTCACCTCCTTCTCAGACTAATAATATGAGTAACAGTGGTAGAACTAGTCACCTCCTTCTCAGACTAATAATATGAGTAACAGTGGTAGAACTAGTCACCTCCTTCTCAGACTAATAATATGAGTAACAGTGGTAGAACCCCTCACCTCCTTCTCAGACTAATAATATGAGTAACAGTGGTAGAACTAGTCACCTCCTTCTCAGACTAATAATATGAGTAACAGTGGTAGAACTAGTCACCTCCTTCTCAGACTAATAATATGAGTAACAGTGGTAGAACTAGTCACCTCCTTCTCAGACTAATAATATGAGTAACAGTGGTAGAACCCCTCACCTCCTTCTCAGACTAATAATATGAGTAACAGTGGTAGAACTAACCTCCTTCTCAGACTAATAATATGAGTAACAGTGGTAAACCCCTCACCTCCTTCTCAGACTAATAATATGAGTAACAGTGGTAGAACTAGTCACCTCCTTCTCAGACTAATAATATGAGTAACAGTGGTAGAACTAGTCACCTCCTTCTCAGACTAATAATATGAGTAACAGTGGTAGAACTCCTCACCTCCTTCTCAGACTAATAATATGAGTAACAGTGGTAGAACTAGTCACCTCCTTCTCAGACTAATAATATGAGTAACAGTGGTAGAACTAGTCACCTCCTTCTCAGACTAATAATATGAGTAACAGTGGTAGAACCCCTCACCTCCTTCTCAGACTAATAATATGAGTAACAGTGGTAGAACTAGTCACCTCCTTCTCAGACTAATAATATGAGTAACAGTGGTAGAACTAGTCACCTCCTTCTCAGACTAATAATATGAGTAACAGTGGTAGAACCCCTCACCTCCTTCTCAGACTAATAATATGAGTAACAGTGGTAGAACTAGTCACCTCCTTCTCAGACTAATAATATGAGTAACAGTGGTAGAACTAGTCACCTCCTTCTCAGACTAATAATATGAGTAACAGTGGTAGAACTAGTCACCTCCTTCTCAGACTAATAATATGAGTAACAGTGGTAGAACTAGTCACCTCCTTCTCAGACTAATAATATGAGTAACAGTGGTAGAACTCCTCACCTCCTTCTCAGACTAATAATATGAGTAACAGTGGTAGAACTAGTCACCTCCTTCTCAGACTAATAATATGAGTAACAGTGGTAGAACTAGTCACCTCCTTCTCAGACTAATAATATGAGTAACAGTGGTAGAACTAGTCACCTCCTTCTCAGACTAATAATATGAGTAACAGTGGTAGAACTAGTCACCTCCTTCTCAGACTAATAATATGAGTAACAGTGGTAGAACTCCTCACCTCCTTCTCAGACTAATAATATGAGTAACAGTGGTAGAACTAGTCACCTCCTTCTCAGACTAATAATATGAGTAACAGTGGTAGAACTAGTCACCTCCTTCTCAGACTAATAATATGAGTAACAGTGGTAGAACTAGTCACCTCCTTCTCAGACTAATAATATGAGTAACAGTGGTAGAACTAGTCACCTCCTTCTCAGACTAATAATATGAGTAACAGTGGTAGAACTAGTCACCTCCTTCTCAGACTAATAATATGAGTAACAGTGGTAGAACTAGTCACCTCCTTCTCAGACTAATAATATGAGTAACAGTGGTAGAACTAGTCACCTCCTTCTCAGACTAATAATATGAGTAACAGTGGTAGAACTAGTCACCTCACCTCCTTCTCAGACTAATAATATGAGTAACAGTGGTAGAACTAGTCACCTCCTTCTCAGACTAATAATATGAGTAACAGTGGTAGAACCCCTCACCTCCTTCTCAGACTAATAATATGAGTAACAGTGGTAGAACTAGTCACCTCCTTCTCAGACTAATAATATGAGTAACAGTGGTAGAACCCCTCACCTCCTTCTCAGACTAATAATATGAGTAACAGTGGTAGAACTAGTCACCTCCTTCTCAGACTAATAATATGAGTAACAGTGGTAGAACTAGTCACCTCCTTCTCAGACTAATAATATGAGTAACAGTGGTAGAACTAGTCACTAATAATATGAGTAACTCCTTCTCAGACTAATAATATGAGTAACAGTGGTAGAACTAGTCACCTCCTTCTCAGACTAATAATATGAGTAACAGTGGTAGAACTAGTCACCTCCTTCTCAGACTAATAATATGAGTAACAGTGGTAGAACTAGTCACCTCCTTCTCAGACTAATAATATGAGTAACAGTGGTAGAACTAGTCACCTCCTTCTCAGACTAATAATATGAGTAACAGTGGTAGAACTAGTCACCTCCTTCTCAGACTAATAATATGAGTAACAGTGGTAGAACTAGTCACCTCCTTCTCAGACTAATAATATGAGTAACAGTGGTAGAACTAGTCACCTCCTTCTCAGACTAATAATATGAGTAACAGTGGTAGAACTAGTCACCTCACCTCCTTCTCAGACTAATAATATGAGTAACAGTGGTAGAACTAGTCACCTCCTTCTCAGACTAATAATATGAGTAACAGTGGTAGAACACACCTCCTTCTCAGACTAATAATATGAGTAACAGTGGTAGAACTAGTCACCTCCTTCTCAGACTAATAATATGAGTAACAGTGGTAGAACCCCTCACCTCCTTCTCAGACTAATAATATGAGTAACAGTGGTAGAACTAGTCACCTCCTTCTCAGACTAATAATATGAGTAACAGTGGTAGAACTAGTCACCTCCTTCTCAGACTAATAATATGAGTAACAGTGGTAGAACTAGTCACCTCCTTCTCAGACTAATAATATGAGTAACAGTGGTAGAACTAGTCACCTCCTTCTCAGACTAATAATATGAGTAACAGTGGTAGAACTAGTCACCTCCTTCTCAGACTAATAATATGAGTAACAGTGGTAGAACTAGTCACCTCCTTCTCAGACTAATAATATGAGTAACAGTGGTAGAACTAGTCACCTCCTTCTCAGACTAATAATATGAGTAACAGTGGTAGAACTCCTCACCTCCTTCTCAGACTAATAATATGAGTAACAGTGGTAGAACTAGTCACCTCCTTCTCAGACTAATAATATGAGTAACAGTGGTAGAACTAGTCACCTCCTTCTCAGACTAATAATATGAGTAACAGTGGTAGAACTAGTCACCTCCTTCTCAGACTAATAATATGAGTAACAGTGGTAGAACTAGTCACCTCCTTCTCAGACTAATAATATGAGTAACAGTGGTAGAACCCCTCACCTCCTTCTCAGACTAATAATATGAGTAACAGTGGTAGAACCCCTCACCTCCTTCTCAGACTAATAATATGAGTAACAGTGGTAGAACTAGTCACCTCCTTCTCAGACTAATAATATGAGTAACAGTGGTAGAACTAGTCACCTCCTTCTCAGACTAATAATATGAGTAACAGTGGTAGAACTAGTCACCTCCTTCTCAGACTAATAATATGAGTAACAGTGGTAGAACTAGTCACCTCCTTCTCAGACTAGAGTAACTAAACTAGTAAGACTATGAGTAACAGTGGTAGAACTAGTCACCTCCTTCTCAGACTAATAATATGAGTAACAGTGGTAGAACTAGTCACCTCCTTCTCAGACTAATAATATGAGTAACAGTGGTAGAACTAGTCACCTCCTTCTCAGACTAATAATATGAGTAACAGTGGTAGAACTAGTCACCTCCTTCTCAGACTAATAATATGAGTAACAGTGGTAGAACTAGTCACCTCCTTCTCAGACTAATAATATGAGTAACAGTGGTAGAACTAGTCACCTCCTTC
>NW_027011890.1:17500-21750 GCF_036934945.1 Oncorhynchus masou masou | reverse complement strand
TACTTAAGTATATCTTAAAAATTACATTTACTTTTGATACTTAAAATCAAATACTTTTTTTTACTCAAGTAGAATTTTACTGGGTGACTTCAACTTTTTCTTAGTTTTACTCAAGTATGACGATACAGTACTTTCTCCACCAATCACACACAAGCTTATTATCACCATGCACTATTTTTATGTCACCTTTATTTTACTAGGCAAGTCAGTTAAGAACAAATTCTTATTTTCAAAGACGTCCTAGGAATAGTGGGTTAACTGCCTGTTCAGGGGCAGAAACGACAGATTTGTACCTTGTCAGCCTGGGGGTTTGAACTTGCAACCTTCCGGTTACGAGTCCAACGCTCTAACCACTAGGCTACCCTACACCTATGCTGGAGTGATGTAAAGGTCGCCGCCATGGACACTGGAGCAGTGGAAACGCGTTCTCCAGAGTGATGAATCACACTTTACCAGGAGAATGCTGCCTGCCCTAATGGACAGTGCCAACTGTAAAGTCTGGTGGAGGAATAATGGTCTGGGGCTGTTTTTCATGGTTCGGGCTAGGCCCCCTTAGTTGCAGTGAAGGGAAATCTTAACGCCACAGCATACAATGACATTCTAGACAATTCTGTGCTTCCAACATTGTGGAAACAGTTTGTAGAAGGCCCTTTCTGTTTCAGCATGACAATGCCCCTGTGGCGCAGCGAGGTCCAGACAGAAATGGTTTGTCGAGATCAATGTAGAAGAACTTGTCTGGCCTGCACAGAGCCCTGACCTCAACACCATCGAACACCTTTGGGATGAATTGAAATGCCGACTCCCAGATGAGTGAAGGCTGTTACAACAGCAAAAGAGGGACCAACTACATATTAATCCCAAGTTTTTAGAAGGAGATCTTGGACGAGCAGGTGTCCACATACTTTTGGTTATGGAGTGTATGTATCCCATGAGGTACGTACCACAGAGTTTCTGCAGGGACTTCTCAGAGTAGGTCTCCCGGTCACAGCCCTTCCCAATATGACTGGTCTGTAGCTCTACCGTGGTCTTCACTGAGGAGAGAAGCCCTCCACATGTCTCCAGATTCATCTTGGGAAACAGCTGTTTGCTGCCTGTGCCTGGCTCATAGTCCACTCTTTTGTCCCAGCCTAGGAAAGATACAAGACGCAATTGTTAGGAATGGGGGAGTGTGTGTGTGTGTGAGAGAGAGAGAGAATGAGAGCGATCTTGGGGTGTTAAAATGTGGTCCTTTGAGCAGAACAACAGGTGACAACAGGCATTGTCTGATCTATTCTTGTTTCAGATTATGTTGTTAATAACTTCTACTCGTTTCTCCAGATTTCCTTATGATTTTCCCAATGCATGTTCTTGTGTCCATTCTTGCCTTGTAGGTCCCCCATAAAAATGTGACAGCCCATTTCAGAGTTTTATACAGCCAATAAAATGTCTAATAATGTGAGTCAATGAGGCTATCCACTGCACATTTCTGGGCTCACTAAATCACTATGACATGAATAAAATGTAGAGAGTGTTCAACCAGACCATTTCTCTCACAGTTCAGTGTGTGTGTGTCTTCTAATCACCTTGGTTACTATGTGCTCTTGTGTGTACAGTATGGTGTGGGTGTGTGTGTCTTCTAATCACCTTGGTTACTATATGCTCGTGTGTACAGTATGGTGTGGGTGTGTGGGTGTGTTAATGTGTGTGTGTGTGTGTGTGTTAATGTGTGTGTGTGTTAATGTGTGTGTGTGTTAATGTGTGTGTGTGTTAATGTGTGTGTGATAGTGTGTGTGATGCGCTGTGTGAATTCGTAGTGTCTATTCAGCAGAGTGTGTAAGAGAAACAGGCAGACAGAGGCAGGTAGAACGTACCAGGCAGGCAGAGCTGAACATAAACCTGAGCTGAAGGCAACATTGATTGGATAAGAAGGGAATCAGCTAATCGCTGCCCTCTGGACTGTTACATCTGTCTTGTTCACTTCCCCTCAACACACACACACACACACACACACACACACACACACACACACACACACACACACACACACACACACACACACACACACACACACACACACACACACCTTTATTCTGCATTTCTTGCTTTTTATCAGTTCAAAAAAATGACTTGGCAAGTTTGGCTCATCAGAGCCCATATTCCTCATCATATATTAGTGCTGAGTGATTGGTGCTATTTGATTTTGGTTCAGTTTTGGTTAGATTCTAAAAAAAAATATTCAGATATTGTATACAATACCTTAGCTTTATTTGAGGACTTTATTATTTAATTCCAAATCATCATCTCATTTCTATAGAGCTGCTGCCTATGCTGTCTGAAAGAAACTATATTTTTGTAGTTCTTCAAAGTAAATAAGGCATACTTTTATGACTTCTAAATACAACTAGGCCTACAGTAGATCATGTATTCACAGGTAGAGATTGAATTGAATGTATTTTGGATAACAGACATATACAACGAAATGTACAATGTGGACCTAGAGGATATCACTTGAAAATGCTAATTAAAACGATTGTATCCAAAGTAGTCCTTGATGGTAAAAACAATAACATTTATAATCATTAAAAGACAAGACAAAATTACACACAAATGTACATCCTAAAAAGTGTCACTATTCACAGCACTTCTCCCTAACCTTAAAAATCAACAATATTTCATTTCACATTAAAGCAATCTATTAATTGCACATCATACCGATCCTTCAAATAAATACACCTGACCAGCAGTAGGGGGCACAAGGCGGAGTGGAATGGTTTCTCTTACTTGGACAACCTTGTTCAAATGAAAATATCTGCCTGCTTTTTAAAGGTTCATTTCGGATAATCACTCAACACTATCATATAACTTCATATTCCTGCTCATAAAGGTTCCTATACAGACTCATTACGACATGACCATACTCATATAGAGGGTGATTGAGGTCAGTGATGGCAACGTGGTGACTGTGGGGCCTTACAGGGACTCTGTGTGACTGAGCTGTTCCATTTGTGTTCCTGCTAAATAATTGACTTCTATTCATGAGGCACGGCATGGTGCCGCTGCTCACTCTGCCTTGCACCGTGCTGCAAAAAAACCCACGTACACACAGACACACACACAAACACAGACAGAGACACACACACAAACACAGACAGAGACACACAAACAAACACACACCGCGAATCATACTGTTAGCGGTAGTGTGAGTTTCCGGTAATAGGAAGCTATTCCGTCGCGTTCCACAGTATGCACACTGCAGGACTCACTGAGGGAGAGAGGAGAGTGCAATGTAGTGAACATTATGCCACAATCCAGTCCGTGTATTCACACTGTGGGATTCCAGTTCCATGTTTTACAGTAGCCGGGTGGCGGGAGGCATATGCCATGTGAACTATGTAATGGAGTGATATGCCATGTGAACTATGTAAAGGAGTGATATGCCATGTGAACTATGGTATGGAGTGATATGCCATGTGAACTATGGTATGGAGTGATATGCCATGTGAACTATGTAATGGAGTGATATGCCATGTGAACTATGTAATGGAGTGATATGCCATGTGAACTATGTAAAGGAGTGATATGCCATGTGAACTATGTAATGGAGTGATATGCCATGTGAACTATGTAATGGAGTGATATGCCATGTGAACTATGTAATGGAGTGATATGCCATGTGAACTATGTAATGGAGTGATATGCCATGTGAACTATGTAAAGGAGTGATATGCCATGTGAACTATGGTATGGAGTGATATGCCATGTGAACTATGGTATGGAGTGATATGCCATGTGAACTATGTAATGGAGTGATATGCCATGTGAACTATGTAATGGAGTGATATGCCATGTGAACTATGTAAAGGAGTGATATGCCATGTGAACTATGTAATGGAGTGATATGCCATGTGAACTATGTAATGGAGTGATATGCCATGTGAACTATGTAATGGAGTGATATGCCATGTGAACTATGTAATGGAGTGATATGCCATGTGAACTATGGTATGGAGTGATATGCCATGTGAACTATGTAATGGAGTGATATGCCATGTGAACTATGTAATGGAGTGATATGCCATGTGAACTATGTAATGGAGTGATATGCCATGTGAACTATGTAATGGAGTGATATGCCATGTGAACTATGTAATGGAGTGATATGCCATGTGAACTATGGTATGGAGTGATATGCCATGTGAACTATGTAATGGAGTGATATGCCATGTGAACTATGTAATGGAGTGATATGCCATGTGAACTATGGTATGGAG
>NW_027011890.1:0-15000 GCF_036934945.1 Oncorhynchus masou masou | reverse complement strand
AGAGACTGTGGAGAGGAGAGAAAGGGAGATACCATAGAGAGAATTAGGGACAGGGATAGTGAGATACTGTAGAAAGGAGGGAGAGTTAGATACCGTAGAGAGAAGGAGGGAGAGACTGTGGAGAGGAGAGAAAGGGAGATACCGTAGAGAGAATTAGGGACAGGGATAGTGAGATACTGTAGAAAGGAGGGAGAGTTAGATACTGTAGAGAGAAGGAGGGAGAGACTGTGGAGAGGAGAGAAAGGGAGAGACTGCAGAGAGAAGGGAGAGTGAGATACTGTAGAGAGAAGTAGGGAGAGGGAGACTGAGATACTGTAGAGAGAAGTAGGAAGAGTGAGATACTGTAGAGAGGAGGGAGAGTTAGATACCGTAGAGAGAAGGAGGGAGAGACTGTGGAGAGGAGGGAGAGTGAGATACTGTAGAGAGAAGGGAGAGTGAGATACTGTAGAGAGGAGGGAGAGTGAGATACTGTAGAGAGGAGGGAGAGTGAGATACTGTAGAGAGAAGTAGGGAGAGGGAGACTGAGATACTGTAGAGAGAAGTAGGAAGAGTGAGATACTGTAGAGAGGAGGGAGAGTTAGATACTGTAGAGAGAAGTAGGGAGAGGGAGACTGAGATACTGTAGAGAGAAGTAGGGAGAGTGAGATACTGTAGAGAGAAGTAGGGAGAGTGAGATACTGTAGAGAGAATTAGGGAGAGACTGTGGAGAGGAGGGAGAGTGAGATACTGTAGAGAGGAGGGAGAGTGAGATACTGTAGAGAGAATTAGGGAGAGACTGTGGAGAGGAGGGAGAGTGAGATACTGTAGAGAGGAGGGAGAGTGAGATACTGTAGAGAGAAGTAGGGAGAGGGAGACTGAGATACTGTAGAGAGAAGTAGGGAGAGTGAGATACTGTAGAGAGAAGTAGGGAGAGTGAGATACTGTAGAGAGAATTAGGGACAGGGATAGTGAGATACTGTAGAAAGGAGGGAGAGTTAGATACCGTAGAGAGAAGGAGGGAGAGACTGTGGAGAGGAGGGAGAGTGAGATACTGTAGAGAGGAGGGAGAGTGAGATACTGTAGAGAGAAGTAGGGAGAGGGAGACTGAGATACTGTAGAGAGAAGTAGGGAGAGTGAGATACTGTAGAGAGGAGGGAGAGTTAGATACCGTAGAGAGAAAGGGAGAGACTGTAGAGAGAAGGGAGAGTGAGATACTGTAGAGAGAAGTAGGGAGAGTGAGATACTGTAGAGAGGAGGGAGAGTTAGATACTGTAGAGAGAAGTAGGGAGAGGGAGAGTTAGATACCGTAGAGAGAATTAGGGAGAGACTGTGGAGAGGAGGGAGAGTGAGATACTGTAGAGAGGAGGGAGAGTGAGATACTGTAGAGAGAAGTAGGGAGAGGGAGATACTGTAGAGAGGAGGGAGAGTGAGATACTGTAGAGAGGAGGGAGAGTGAGATACTGTATAGAGAAGGAGGGAGAGTGAGATACTGTAGAGAGGAGGGAGAGTGAGATACTGTAGAGAGGAGGGAGAGTGAGATACTGTAGAGAGAAGTAGGGAGAGGGAGACTGAGATACTGTAGAGAGAAGTAGGGAGAGCGAGATACTGTAGAGAGGAGGGAGAGTGAGATACTGTAGAGAGGAGGGAGAGCGAGATACTGTAGAGAGAAGTAGGGAGAGTGAGATACTGTAGAGAGGAGGGAGAGTGAGATACTGTAGAGAGGAGGGAGAGTGAGATACTGTATAGAGAAGGAGGGAGAGCGAGATACTGTTGAGAGGAGGGAGAGTGAGATACTGTAGAGAGGAGGGAGAGTGAGATACTGTAGAGAGAAGTAGGGAGAGGGAGACTGAGATACTGTAGAGAGAAGTAGGGAGAGTGAGATACTGTAGAGAGGAGGGAGAGTGAGATACTGTAGAGAGGAGGGAGACTGAGATACTGTAGAGAGATGTAGGGAGAGGGAGACTGAGATACTGTAGAGAGGAGGGAGAGTGAGATACTGTAGAGAGGAGGGAGAGTGAGATACTGTATAGAGAAGGAGGGAGAGCGAGATACTGTTGAGAGAAGGGAGAGTGAGATACTGTAGAGAGGAGGGAGAGTGAGATACTGTATAGAGAAGGAGGGAGAGTGAGATACTGTAGAGAGGAGGGAGAGTGAGATACTGTAGAGAGAAGTAGGGAGAGGGAGAGTTAGATACCGTAGAGAGAATTAGGGAGAGACTGTGGAGAGGAGGGAGAGTGAGATACTGTAGAGAGGAGGGAGAGTGAGATACTGTAGAGAGAAGTAGGGAGAGGGAGACTGAGATACTGTAGAGAGAAGTAGGGAGAGTGAGATACTGTAGAGAGGAGGGAGAGTGAGATACTGTAGAGAGGAGGGAGAGTGAGATACTGTATAGAGAAGGAGGAGAGTGAGATACTGTAGAGAGAAGGGAGAGTGAGATACTGTATAGAGAAGTAGGGAGAGGGAGACTGAGATACTGTAGAGAGAAGTAGGAGAGGGAGACTGAGATACTGTAGAGAGAAGTAGGGAGAGTGAGATACTGTAGAGAGGAGGGAGAGTGAGATACTGTAGAGAGGAGGGAGAGTGAGATACTGTATAGAGAAGGAGGGAGAGTGAGATACTGTAGAGAGGAGGGAGAGTGAGATACTGTAGAGAGGAGGGAGAGTGAGATACTGTATAGAGAAGGAGGGAGAGCGAGACTGAGATACTGTAGAGAGAAGTAGGGAGACTGAGATACTGTAGAGAGAAGTAGGGAGAGGGAGACTGAGATACTGTAGAGAGAAGTAGGGAGAGTGAGATACTGTAGAGAGGAGGGAGAGTGAGATACTGTAGAGAGGAGGGAGACTGAGATACTGTAGAGAGAAGTAGGGAGAGGGAGACTGAGATACTGTAGAGAGGAGGGAGAGTGAGATACTGTAGAGAGGAGGGAGAGTGAGATACTGTATAGAGAAGGAGGGAGGAGCGAGATACTGTTGAGAGAAGGGAGAGTGAGATACTGTAGAGAGGAGGGAGAGTGAGATACTGTAGAGAGAAGGAGGGAGAGTGAGATACTGTAGAGAGGAGGGAGAGTGAGATACTGTATAGAGAAGGAGGGAGAGCGAGATACTGTTGAGAGGAGGGAGAGTGAGATACTGTAGAGAGAAGGAGGGAGAGACTGTGGAGAGGAGAGAAAGGGAGAGACTGTAGAGAGAAGGGAGAGTGAGATACTGTAGAGAGGAGGGAGAGTGAGATACTGTAGAGAGAAGTAGGGAGAGGGAGAGTTAGATACCGTAGAGAGAATTAGGGAGAGACTGTGGAGAGGAGGGAGAGTGAGATACTGTAGAGAGGAGGGAGAGTGAGATACTGTAGAGAGAAGTAGGGAGAGGGAGACTGAGATACTGTAGAGAGAAGTAGGGAGAGTGAGATACTGTAGAGAGGAGGGAGAGTGAGATACTGTAGAGAGGAGGGAGAGTGAGATACTGTATAGAGAAGGAGGGAGAGTGAGATACTGTAGAGAGGAGGGAGAGTGAGATACTGTAGAGAGAAGTAGGGAGAGGGAGATACTGTAGAGAGGAGGGAGAGTGAGATACTGTAGAGAGGAGGGAGAGTGAGATACTGTATAGAGAAGGAGGGAGAGTGAGATACTGTAGAGAGGAGGGAGAGTGAGATACTGTAGAGAGGAGGGAGAGTGAGATACTGTAGAGAGAAGTAGGGAGAGGGAGACTGAGATACTGTAGAGAGAAGTAGGGAGAGCGAGATACTGTCGAGGGGAGGGAGAGTGAGATACTGTAGAGAGGAGGGAGAGTGAGATACTGTATAGAGAAGGAGGGAGAGTGAGATACTGTAGAGAGGAGGGAGAGTGAGATACTGTAGAGAGGAGGGAGAGTGAGATACTGTAGAGAAGAGGGAGAGGGAGATACTGTAGAGAGAAGGGAGAGTGAGATACTGTATAGAGAAGTAGGGAGAGGGAGACTGAGATACTGTAGAGAGAAGTAGGGAGAGGGAGACTGAGATACTGTAGAGAGAAGTAGGGAGAGTGAGATACTGTAGAGAGGAGGGAGAGTGAGATACTGTAGAGAGGAGGGAGAGTGAGATACTGTATAGAGAAGGAGGGAGAGCGAGATACTGTTGAGAGGAGGGAGAGTGAGATACTGTAGAGAGGAGGGAGAGTGAGATACTGTAGAGAGAAGTAGGGAGAGGGAGACTGAGATACTGTAGAGAGAAGTAGGGAGAGTGAGATACTGTAGAGAGGAGGGAGAGTGAGATACTGTAGAGAGGAGGGAGACTGAGATACTGTAGAGAGATGTAGGGAGAGGGAGACTGAGATACTGTAGAGAGGAGGGAGAGTGAGATACTGTAGAGAGGAGGGAGAGTGAGATACTGTATAGAGAAGGAGGGAGAGCGAGATACTGTTGAGAGAAGGGAGAGTGAGATACTGTAGAGAGGAGGGAGAGTGAGATACTGTAGAGAGAAGTAGGGAGAGGGAGAGTTAGATACCGTAGAGAGAATTAGGGAGAGACTGTGGAGAGGAGGGAGAGTGAGATACTGTAGAGAGGAGGGAGAGTGAGATACTGTAGAGAGAAGTAGGGAGAGGGAGACTGAGATACTGTAGAGAGAAGTAGGGAGAGTGAGATACTGTAGAGAGGAGGGAGAGTGAGATACTGTAGAGAGGAGGGAGAGTGAGATACTGTATAGAGAAGGAGGGAGAGTGAGATACTGTAGAGAGAAGGGAGAGTGAGATACTGTATAGAGAAGTAGGGAGAGGGAGACTGAGATACTGTAGAGAGAAGTAGGGAGAGGGAGACTGAGATACTGTAGAGAGAAGTAGGGAGAGTGAGATACTGTAGAGAGGAGGGAGAGTGAGATACTGTAGAGAGGAGGGAGAGTGAGATACTGTATAGAGAAGGAGGGAGAGTGAGATACTGTAGAGAGGAGGAGAGTGAGATACTGTAGAGAGGAGGGAGAGTGAGATACTGTAGAGAGAAGTAGGGAGAGGGAGACTGAGATACTGTAGAGAGAAGTAGGGAGACTGAGATACTGTAGAGAGAAGTAGGGAGAGGGAGACTGAGATACTGTAGAGAGAAGTAGGGAGAGTGAGATACTGTAGAGAGGAGGGAGAGTGAGATACTGTAGAGAGGAGGGAGACTGAGATACTGTAGAGAGAAGTAGGGAGAGGGAGACTGAGATACTGTAGAGAGGAGGGAGAGTGAGATACTGTAGAGAGGAGGGAGAGTGAGATACTGTATAGAGAAGGAGGGAGAGCGAGATACTGTTGAGAGAAGGAGAGTGAGATACTGTAGAGAGGAGGGAGAGTGAGATACTGTAGAGAGGAGGGAGAGTGAGATACTGTAGAGAAGAGGGAGAGGGAGATACTGTAGAGAGAAGGGAGAGTGAGATACTGTATAGAGAAGTAGGGAGAGGAGACTGAGATACTGTAGAGAGAAGTAGGGAGAGGAGACTGAGATACTGTAGAGAGAAGTAGGAGAGTGAGATACTGTAGAGAGGAGGAGAGTGAGATACTGTAGAGAGGAGGGAGAGTGAGATACTGTATAGAGAAGGAGGGAGAGCGAGATACTGTTGGAGAGGAGGGAGAGTGAGATACTGTAGAGAGGAGGGAGAGTGAGATACTGCAGAGAGAAGTAGGGGAGGAGACTGAGATACTGTAGAGAGAAGTAGGGAGAGTGAGATACTGTAGAGAGGAGGGAGAGTGAGATACTGTAGAGAGGAGGAGACTGAGATACTGTAGAGAGATGTAGGGAGAGGGAGACTGAGATACTGTAGAGAGGAGGGAGAGTGAGATACTGTAGAGAGGAGGGAGAGTGAGATACTGTATAGAGAAGGAGGGAGAGCGAGATACTGTTGAGAGAAGGGAGAGTGAGATACTGTAGAGAGGAGGAGAGTGAGATACTGTAGAGAGAAGTAGGGAGAGGGAGAGTTAGATACCGTAGAGAGAGAATTAGGGAGAGACTGTGGAGAGGAGGGAGAGTGAGATACTGTAGAGAGGAGGGAGAGTGAGATACTGTAGAGAGAAGTAGGGAGAGGGAGACTGAGATACTGTAGAGAGAAGTAGGGAGAGTGAGATACTGTAGAGAGGAGGGAGAGTGAGATACTGTAGAGAGGAGGGAGAGTGAGATACTGTATAGAGAAGGAGGGAGAGTGAGATACTGTAGAGAGAAGGGAGAGTGAGATACTGTATAGAGAAGTAGGGAGAGGGAGACTGAGATACTGTAGAGAGAAGTAGGGAGAGTGAGATACTGTAGAGAGGAGGGAGAGTGAGATACTGTAGAGAGGAGGGAGAGTGAGATACTGTATAGAGAAGGAGGGAGAGTGAGATACTGTAGAGAGGAGGGAGAGTGAGATACTGTAGAGAGGAGGGAGAGTGAGATACTGTAGAGAGAAGTAGGGAGAGGGAGACTGAGATACTGTAGAGAGAAGTAGGGAGACTGAGATACTGTAGAGAGAAGTAGGGAGAGGGAGACTGAGATACTGTAGAGAGAAGTAGGGAGAGTGAGATACTGTAGAGAGGAGGGAGAGTGAGATACTGTAGAGAGGAGGAGACTGAGATACTGTAGAGAGAAGTAGGGAGAGGGAGACTGAGATACTGTAGAGAGGAGGGAGAGTGAGATACTGTAGAGAGGAGGGAGAGTGAGATACTGTATAGAGAAGGAGGGAGAGCGAGATACTGTTGAGAGAAGGGAGAGTGAGATACTGTAGAGAGGAGGGAGAGTGAGATACTGTAGAGAGAAGGAGGGAGATTGAGATACTGTAGAGAGGAGGGAGAGTGAGATACTGTATAGAGAAGGAGGGAGAGCGAGATACTGTTGAGAGGAGGGAGAGTGAGATACTGTAGAGAGAAGGAGGGGAGAGACAGTGGAGAGGAGAGAAAGGGAGAGACTGTGAGAGAAGGGAGAGTGAGATACTGTAGAGAGGAGGGAGAGTGAGATACTGTAGAGAGAAGTAGGGAGAGGGAGAGTTAGATACCGTAGAGAGAATTAGGGAGAGACTGTGGAGAGGAGGGAGAGTGAGATACTGTAGAGAGGAGGGAGAGTGAGATACTGTAGAGAGAAGTAGGGAGAGGGAGACTGAGATACTGTAGAGAGAAGTAGGGAGAGTGAGATACTGTAGAGAGGAGGGAGAGTGAGATACTGTATAGAGAAGGAGGGAGAGCGAGATACTGTTGAGAGGAGGGAGAGTGAGATACTGTAGAGAGAAGGAGGGAGAGACTGTGGAGAGGAGAGAAAGGGAGAGACTGTAGAGAGAAGGGAGAGTGAGATACTGTAGAGAGGAGGGAGAGTGAGATACTGTAGAGAGAAGGGGGGAGAGGGAGAGTTAGATACCGTAGAGAGAATTAGGGAGAGACTGTGGAGAGGAGGGAGAGTGAGATACTGTAGAGAGGAGGGAGAGTGAGATACTGTAGAGAGAAGTAGGGAGAGGGAGACTGAGATACTGTAGAGAGAATTAGGGACAGGGATAGTGAGATACTGTAGAAAGGAGGGAGAGTTAGATACCGTAGAGAGAAGGAGGGAGAGACTGTGGAGAGGAGAGAAAGGGAGAGACTGTAGAGAGAAGGGAGAGTGAGATACTGTAGAGAGGAGGGAGAGTGAGATACTGTAGAGAGGAGGGAGAGTGAGATACTGTAGAGAGAAGTAGGGAGAGGGAGAGTTAGATACCGTAGAGAGAATTAGGGAGAGACTGTGGAGAGGAGGGAGAGTGAGATACTGTAGAGAGAAGTAGGGAGAGGGAGACTGAGAAACTGTAGAGAGAAGTAGGGAGAGTGAGATACTGTAGAGAGGAGGGAGAGTTAGATACCGTAGAGAGAAGGAGGGAGAGACTGTGGAGAGGAGGGAGAGCGAGATACTGTTGAGAGAAGGGAGAGTGAGATACTGTAGAGAGGAGGGAGAGTGAGATACTGTAGAGAGAAGTAGGGAGAGGGAGAGTTAGATACCGTAGAGAGAATTAGGGAGAGACTGTGGAGAGGAGGGAGAGTGAGATACTGTAGAGAGGAGGGAGAGTGAGATACTGTAGAGAGAAGTAGGAGAGGAGACTGAGATACTGTAGAGAGAAGTAGGGAGAGTGAGATACTGTAGAGAGGAGGGAGAGTGAGATACTGTAGAGAGGAGGCGAGTGAGATACTGTATAGAGAAGGAGGGAGAGTGAGATACTGTAGAGAGGAGGGAGAGTGAGATACTGTAGAGAGAAGTAGGGAGAGGGAGAGTTAGATACCGTAGAGAGAATTAGGAGAGACTGTGGAGAGGAGGGAGAGTGAGATACTGTAGAGAGGAGGGAGAGTGAGATACTGTAGAGAGAAGTAGGGAGAGGGAGACTGAGATACTGTAGAGAGAAGTAGGGAGAGTGAGATACTGTAGAGAGGAGGGAGAGTGAGATACTGTAGAGAGGAGGGCGAGTGAGATACTGTATAGAGAAGGAGGGAGAGTGAGATACTGTAGAGAGGAGGGAGAGTGAGATACTGTAGAGAGGAGGGAGAGTGAGATACTGTAGAGAGGAGGGAGAGGGAGATACTGTAGAGAGAAGGGAGAGTGAGATACTGTATAGAGAAGTAGGGAGAGGGAGACTGAGATACTGTAGAGAGAAGTAGGGAGAGTGAGATACTGTAGAGAGGAGGGAGAGTGAGATACTGTAGAGAGGAGGGAGAGTGAGATACCGTAGAGAGAAAGGGAGAGACTGTAGAGAGGAGGGAGAGTGAGATACTGTAGAGAGGAGGGAGAGTGAGATACTGTAGAGAGAAGTAGGGAGAGGGAGACTGAGAAACTGTAGAGAGAAGTAGGGAGAGTGAGATACTGTAGAGAGGAGGGAGAGTTAGATACCGTAGAGAGAAGGAGGGAGAGACTGTGGAGAGGAGGGAGAGCGAGATACTGTTGAGAGAAGGGAGAGGAGATACTGTAGAGAGGAGGGATGGAGAGTGAGATACTGTAGAGAGAAGTAGGGAGAGGGAGAGTTAGATACCGTAGAGAGAATTAGGGAGAGACTGTGGAGAGGAGGGAGAGTGAGATACTGTAGAGAGGAGGGAGAGTGAGATACTGTAGAGAGAAGTAGGGAGAGGGAGACTGAGATACTGTAGAGAGAAGTAGGGAGAGTGAGATACTGTAGAGAGGAGGGAGAGTTAGATACCGTAGAGAGAAGGAGGGAGAGACTGTGGAGAGGAGGGAGAGCGAGATACTGTAGAGAGAAGTAGGGAGAGTGAGATACTGTAGAGAGGAGGGAGAGTTAGATACCGTAGAGAGAAGGAGGGAGAGACTGTAGAGAGAAGGGAGAGTGAGATACTGTAGAGAGGAGGGAGAGTGAGATACTGTAGAGAGGAGGGAGAGTGAGATACTGTAGAGAGAAGTAGGGAGACTGAGATACTGTAGAGAGGAGGGAGAGTGAGATACTGTAGAGAGAAGTAGGGAGAGGGAGACTGAGATACTGTAGAGAGAAGTAGGGAGACTGAGATACTGTTGAGAGAAGGGAGAGTGAGATACTGTAGAGAGAAGTAGGGAGACTGAGATACTGTAGAGAGGAGGGAGAGTGAGATACTGTAGAGAGGAGGGAGAGTGAGATACTGTAGAGAGAAGTAGGGAGAGGGAGACTGAGATACTGTAGAGAGAAGTAGGGAGACTGAGATACTGTTGAGAGAAGGGAGAGTGAGATACTGTAGAGAGAAGTAGGGAGACTGAGATACTGTAGAGAGGAGGGCGAGTGAGATACTGTATAGAGAAGGAGGGAGAGTGAGATACTGTAGAGAGGAGGGAGAGTGAGATACTGTAGAGAGGAGGGAGAGTGAGATACTGTAGAGAGGAGGGAGAGGGAGATACTGTAGAGAGAAGGGAGAGTGAGATACTGTATAGAGAAGTAGGGAGAGGGAGATACTGTAGAGAGGAGGGAGAGTGAGATACTGTAGAGAGGAGGGAGACTGAGATACTGTAGAGAGAAGTAGGGAGAGTGAGACTGAGATACTGTAGAGAGAAGTAGGGAGAGTGAGATACTGTAGAGAGGAGGGAGAGTGAGATACTGTAGAGAGGAGGGAGAGTGAGATACTGTAGAGAGGAGGGAGAGTGAGATACTGTATAGAGAAGGAGGGAGAGTGAGATACTGTAGAGAGGAGGGAGAGTGAGATACTGTATAGAGAAGGAGGGAGAGCGAGATACTGTTGAGAGAAGGGAGAGTGAGATACTGTAGAGAGGAGGGAGAGTGAGATACTGTAGAGAGAAGTAGGGAGAGTGAGATACTGTAGAGAGGAGGGAGAGTAAGATACTGTATAGAGAAGGAGGGAGAGCGAGATACTGTTGAGAGGAGGGAGAGTGAGATACTGTAGAGAGGAGGGAGACTGAGATACTGTAGAGAGAAGTAGGGAGAGTGAGATACTGTAGAGAGGAGGGAGAGTAAGATACTGTATAGAGAAGGAGGGAGAGCGAGATACTGTTGAGAGGAGGGAGAGTGAGATACTGTAGAGAGGAGGGAGAGTGAGATACTGTAGAGAGAAGTAGGGAGAGGGAGACTGAGATACTGTAGAGAGAAGTAGGGAGAGTGAGATACTGTAGAGAGGAGGGAGAGTGAGATACTGTAGAGAGGAGGGAGACTGAGATACTGTAGAGAGAAGTAGGGAGAGGGAGACTGAGATACTGTAGAGAGGAGGGAGAGTGAGATACTGTAGAGAGGAGGGAGAGTGAGATACTGTATAGAGAAGGAGGGAGAGCGAGATACTGTTGAGAGGAGGGAGAGTGAGATACTGTAGAGAGGAGGGAGAGTGAGATACTGTAGAGAGGAGGGAGAGTGAGATACTGTATAGAGAAGGAGGGAGAGCGAGACTGAGATACTGTAGAGAGAAGTAGGGAGACTGAGATACTGTAGAGAGGAGGGAGAGTGAGATACTGTAGAGAGAATTAGGGACAGGGATAGTGAGATACTGTAGAAAGGAGGGAGAGTTAGATACCGTAGAGAGAAGGAGGGAGAGACTGTAGAGAGAAGGGAGAGTGAGATACTGTAGAGAGGAGGGAGAGTGAGATACTGTAGAGAGGAGGGAGAGTGAGATACTGTATAGAGGAGTGAGAGTGAGATACTGTAGAGAGGAGGGAGACTGAGATACTGTATAGAGAAGGAGGGAGAGTGAGATACTGTAGAGAGAAGTAGGGAGAGTGAGATACTGTAGAGAGGAGGGAGAGTGAGATACTGTAGAGAAGTAGGGAGAGTGAGATACTGTAGAGAGGAGGGAGAGTGAGATACTGTAGAGAGGAGGGAGAGTGAGATACTGTAGAGAGGAGGGAGAGTGAGATACTGTATAGAGAAGGAGGGAGAGGGAGACTGAGATACTGTAGAGAGAAGTAGGGAGACTGAGATACTGTAGAGAGGAGGGAGAGTGAGATACTGTAGAGAGGAGGGAGAGTGAGATACTGTAGAGCGAATTAGGGAGAGCGAGATACTGTCGAGAGGAGGGAGAGTTAGATACCGTAGAGAGAAGGAGGGAGAGACTGTGGAGAGGAGAGAAAGGGAGAGACTGTAGAGAGAAGGGAGAGTGAGATACTGTAGAGAGGAGGGAGAGTGAGATACTGTATAGAGAAGGAGGGAGAGCGAGATACTGTCGAGAGGAGGGAGAGTGAGATACTGTAGAGAGGAGGGAGAGTGAGATACTGTATAGAGAAGGTGTGAGAGGGAGAGACTGTAGAGAGAAGGGAGAGGGAGAGACTGTAGAGAGAAGGGAGAGTGAGATACAGTAGAGATACCCTAGAGAGAAGGAGGGAGAGAGGAGTGGTAGGAGAATGATTATAAATATGTGAGGTAGATTCTGTGTCACTGTTGCTAGGTTTCCATCCAATTGGTGACAGATTTTCATGAAAAAATTTCTAAAATCCACGTAAAGACAATATGTGCATCTCCACCAAACTGACTTGTTGTGGACAAAAACAAGTGTCTGATGACATAGTACACAAAAAAATGACTTTTTCATGTATCAGATAAAAATCTACAATTCAGTGTGTTTCAGTGTGCATTTTCAACTCTGCCGATAGGTTTGTTACAGAAACTGATGCTTTAAATGTGCCTACTCTGGTCTTGACACATGCTCTCTAGCAAATAGCTGGCAGATACAGTGTGACTAGGCTGTAAAGTGTGTCTACATGATGAGATTATCATGGATTAGTCACCAGAATAAGACTCGATATTTATTGGGAAGGAGCATCAAGCTCATCACCGTCCACTTTCACCACCCTGTGAAGAACATCTTATTTCATCTGTAGCCTAATAAACTGCATGCTTCCCGAGTCATAGTGGGATGACCACACACTATATCAGTAAACTTTGATATAATGATTATTATATGCTGTAATTATTTGCGCATAAAGGCGTTTCCACCACCATTTCTTGCATAATTTATTTTACAGACACAAGAAGATCCCACCAAGTCAAACAAACAAATCATCTGTTGGCATTTATAAAATTGTGCAAGAACTTCCTGTTTCCATCACAGCTGTCGTGCTTTACTAGCATAAGAACTGTGGATGGAAACGTGAATACTTTCACGCAATTTTTGTTACTGAGAGTTGAGACTGACAGGTGTGTGCGTGTGTGTTTATGTGTCTCAGTCAGTGTTGCAAGTAACGTCAGAGTGACTGTGTTTGTCAGTGTGTGTGTGTATGTGTGTGTGTGGGGGGGGGGGGGGGGTGTCAGTGTGCTTGAGTACGTCAGGGACCATTTTATTTATACATCACCTCAACCTGGTCTTTCCGTCAGCCCGAGAGAATATCGATTTTAAAAGAGCACTAACCTCCTTATCCTGTCCTCTCTCCTCCTTATCCTGTCCTCTCTCCCTCTTGTCTTGTCTTCTCCCTCTTTATTCTGTCCTCTCTCCCTCTTTATCCTGTCCTCTCTCCCTATTTGTCCTGTCCTCTCTCCCTCTTTATCCTGTCCTCTCTCCCTCTTTATCCTGTCCTCTCTCCTCTTTATCCTGTCCTCTCTCCCCTCTTTACCCTGTCTTCTCCCCTCCTTATCCTGTCCTCTCCCTCTTTACCCTGTCTTCTCTCCCTCTTTATTCTGTCCTCTCTCCCTCTTTATCCTGTCTTCTCTCCCTCTTTATTCTGTCCTCTCTCCCTCTTTATCCTGTCCTCTCTCCCTCTTTATCCTGTCCTCTCTCCCTCTTTACCCTGTCTTCTCTCCCTCCTTATCCTGTCCTCTCTAGCTATTTATCCTGTCCTCTCTTGCTCTTTATCCTGTCCTCTCTTGCTCTTTATCCTGTCCTCTAGTTCTTTTCCTCTCCTCTATTCTCCTCTCCTTTTTACCTCTCTACATCCATCCACTCAGCCACCATCCATCTTTATATTTTAAAGAGCACTCTCTCTCTCCACCTCCTCCTTCATACCTCTGCCTCCATCGCTCTCTCTCCGCTTTCAAGCCTTTATGTTGAAGCTTTCATGTTAAAAAGTGTCCTCTTTTTTGTTCTTTAGTGGAGGAAATGCTCTTAGAATTGGTTGCGTGCCAAAAAGCTATCAATGGGAAACGTGGTGCTACAGAAGAGCTGGGCCCTAGAAACCAACCCAAAGTTGAAGACACAAGTCAAACGAGACAGTGTTTTTGCCCTCAAAACAGAAAATATTGAGTGAAATTTTTAGATAATAAGCTGCTCTTCAGTAAAACGTGAACACCTGATTCACAGATGAAATCCTTTACATCCCGTGCCTTCTTTGTTGATACCACTTGAGTTATTATAAAGGTATTATCCAGGTTCTGGTAAGCTTAGGTCTGATTGTTCAAACTTTAAGTTTAATTCAAAGTTTAAGTAGAGAGCTGTACTATGACTGTCACGTCCTGACCTTAGTTCCTTTTTTATGTCTCTATTTTGGTTTGGTCAGGGGCGTGAATTGGGGTGGGCATTCTATGTTTTGTTCTGTGTGTTGTATTTCTATGTGTTTGGCCTGGTATGGTTCCCAATCAGAGGCAGCTGTTAATTGTTGTCTCTGATTGAGAACCATACTTAGGTAGCCTGTTCCCCAAAACAGTTGTTTCCTGTTTTGTGTTTTTTCACCTTACAGGACTGTTTCGTGTCATTTACTCTCTTTGTTGTTTTTTGGTCATTCAGTGTTCAGTTTATTTAATTCAATTTACTATGAACACTTACCACGCTGCGTGTTGGTCCGATGATTCCTATTCCTCATCATCAGACAAAGAGGAGAGCCGTTACAATGACAAAATAAAGTCTTGATGCAGAACCTTCCATTGACTGCAAATTACAAGAACAGATAACTTTGGGGTCATACAGTAGGTCAGCAGAATGTGTAATTTAGCCTATTAAACACTAAAAACGATGTTTCAAGTGTGAATTAGCAGGTCTGATGCCGATAAAGAAAGAAATGATTTCCTACTTCAACCATTTTATTTTGCAAAAGTATATTTTCTGTAGTTTTAAAAGTTAGCTACATGTCAACAAAAAGTAATTAACTACAAAAACACTATTTAGATTTTATTTTAGTTCTACCACCAAGCTACAGCAAATGTAATTCAATTACTAGTTGAACTACATGTAGTTTACTACTCCCCAACACTGGTAATTATCCTCTATCAGTCTCACCTTGGAGCACCACTTCCCTGGAAGCTCAATCTCAACATGGAACAATCTCAAATCTTCGACTGGGGATGGAATTCTGGGAATGTAATCACTCTTAGAGGTGTGTGAGTGTGTGCATGTGATTGTTGGTGTGTATGTGTGTGTGTGCAGTGGTGTAAAGTACTTAAGTAAAAATACTTGAAAGTACTACTTAAGTAATTTTTGGAGTATCTGTACTTGACTACTATTTACTTTTGACAAATGTTACTTTACTACATTCCAAAAGAAAATTATGTACTTTTTACTCCATACATTTTCCCTGACACCCAAAAGTACATGTTACATTTTAATGCTTAGCAGGACAGGAAAATTGAGCCTCTGATCTGGAAGACTCACTAAACACATGCTTCATTTTAGAATTATTTCTGAGTGTTGGAGCATGCCCTGGCTATCTGTAAATGAAAAAAAAAGTATAACGAATGCGTTGAGAGTCGGGAAGCAAGTACAGGGAGTGA
>NW_027011889.1:0-21752 GCF_036934945.1 Oncorhynchus masou masou | reverse complement strand
TAAACAGAGTGAGTACGGTAGTGTGCTAAACAGAGTGAGTACAGTAGTGTGCTAAACAGAGTGAGTACAGTAGAGTGCTAAACAGAGTGAGTACAGTAGTGTGCTAAACAGAGTGAGTACAGTAGTGTGCTAAACAGAGTGAGTATAGTAGTGTACTAAACAGAGTGAGTACAGTAGTGTGCTGAACAGAGTGAGTACAGTAGTGTGCTAAACAGAGTGAGTACAGTAGTGTACTAAACAGAGTGAGTACAGTAGTGTGCTAAACAGAGTGAGTACAGTAGTGTACTAAACAGAGTGAGTACAGTAGTGTGCTAAACAGAGTGAGTACAGTAGTGTGCTAAACAGAGTGAGTACAGTAGTGTACTAAACAGAGTGAGTACAGTAGTGTGCTAAACAGAGTGAGTACAGTAGTGTGCTAAACAGAGTGAGTACAGTAGAGTGCTAAACAGAGTGAGTACAGTAGTGTACTAAACAGAGTGAGTACAGTAGTGTGCTAAACAGAGTGAGTACAGTAGTGTGCTAAACAGAGTGAGTACAGTAGTGTGCTACACAGAATGAGTACAGTAGTGTACTAAACAGAGTGGGTACAGTAGTGTGCTGAACAGAGTGTGTACAGTAGCGTGCTAAACAGAGTCAGTACGGTAGTGTACTAAACAGAGTGAGTACAGTAGTCTGCTAAACATAGTGAGTACAGTAGTGTACTAAACAGAGTGAGTACAGTAGTGTGCTAAACAGAGTGAGTACAGTAGTGTACTAAACAGAGTGAGTACAGTAGTGTGCTAAACAGAGTGTAGTACAGTAGTGTGCTAAACAGAGTGAGTACAGTAGTGTGCTAAACAGAGTGAGTACAGTAGTGTGCTAAACAGAGTGAGTACAGTAGTGTGCTAAACAGAGTGAGCACAGTAGTGTACTAAACAGAGTGAGTACGGTAGTGTGACTAAACAGAGTGAGTACAGTAGTGTGCTAAACAGAGTGAGTACAGTAGTGTGCTAAACAGAGTGAGTACAGTAGAGTGCTAAACAGAGTGAGTACAGTAGTGTGCTAAACAGAGTGAGTACAGTAGTGTGCTAAACAGAGTGAGTACCGTAGTGTACTAAACAGAGTGAGTACAGTAGTGTGCTAAACAGAGTGAGTACAGTAGTGTGCTAAACAGAGTGAGTACAGTAGTGTGCTAAACAGAGTGAGTACAGTAGTGTACTAAACAGAGTGAGTACAGTAGTGTGCTAAACAGAGTGAGTACAGTAGTGTGCTAAACAGAGTGAGTACGGTAGTGTACTAAACAGAGTGAGTACAGTAGTGTGCTAAACAGAGTGAGTACAGTAGTGTACTAAACAGAGTGAGTACAGTAGTGTGCTAAACAGAGTGAGTATAGTAGTGTACTAAACAGAGTGAGTACAGTAGTGTGCTAAACAGAGTGTGTACAGTAGTGTGCTAAACAGAGTGAGTACAGTAGTGTGCTAAACAGAGTGAGTACAGTAGTGTGCTAAACAGAGTGAGTACAGTAGTGTGCTAAACAGAGTGAGCATCAGTAGTGTACTGAACAGAGTGAGTATGGTAGTGTGACTAAACAGAATGAGTACAGTAGTGTGCTCAACAGAGTGAGTACAGTAGTGTGCTAAACAGAGTGAGTACAGTAGAGTGCTAAACAGAGTGAGTACAGTAGTGTGCTAAACAGAGTGAGTACAGTAGTGTGCTAAACAGAGTGAGTATCAGTAGTGTACTAAACAGAGTGAGTACAGTAGTGTGCTAAACAGAGTGAGTACAGTAGTGTGCTAAACAGAGTGAGTACAGTAGTGTGCTAAACAGAGTGAGTACAGTAGTGTACTAAACAGAGTGAGTACAGTAGTGTACTAAACAGAGTGAGTACAGTAGTGTGCTAAACAGAGTGAGTACAGTAGAGTGCTAAACAGAGTGAGTACAGTAGTGTACTAAACAGAGTGAGTACAGTAGTGTGCTAAACAGAGTGAGTACAGTAGTGTGCTAAACAGAGTGAGTTCAGTAGTGTACTAAACAGAGTGAGTACAGTAGTGTGCTAAACAGAGTGAGTACAGTAGTGTGCTAAACAGAGTGAGTACAGTAGTGTGCTAAACAGAGTGAGTACAGTAGAGTGCTAAACAGAGTGAGTACAGTAGAGTGCTAAACAGAGTGAGTACAGTAGTGTACTAAACAGAGTGAGTACAGTAGTGTGCTAAACAGAATGAGTACAGTAGAGTACTAAACAGAGTGAGTACAGAAGAGTGCTAAACAGAGTGAGTACAGTAGTGTGCTAAACAGAGTGAGTACAGTAGTGTGCTAAACAGAGTGAGTATAGTAGTGTACAAAACAGAGTGAGTACAGTAGCGTGCTGAACAGAGTGTGTACAGTAGCGTGCTAAACAGAGTCAGTACAGTAGTGTACTAAACAAAGTGAGTACAGTAGTGTGCTAAACAGAGTGAGCACAGAAGAGTGCTAAACAGAGTGAGTACAGTACTGTACTAAACAGAGTGAGCACAGTAGTTTACTAAACAGAGTGAGTACAGTAGTGTGCTAAACAGAGTGAGTACAGTAGCGTGCTAAACAGAGTGAGTACAGTAGTGTACTAAACAGAGTGAGTACAGTAGTGTGCTAAACAGAGTGAGTACAGTAGTGTGCTAAACAGAGTGAGTACAGTAGTGTACTAAACAGAGTGAGTACAGTAGTGTGCTAAACAGAGTGAGTACAGTAGTGTGCTAAACAGAGTGAGTATAGTAGTGTACTAAACAGAGTGAGTACAGTAGTGTGCTAAACAGAGTGAGTACAGTAGTGTGCTAAACAGAGTGAGTACAGTAGTGTGCTAAACAGAGTGAGTACAGTAGTGTACTAAACAGAGTGAGTACGGTAGTGTGACTAAACAGAGTGAGTACAGTAGTGTGCTAAACAGAGTGAGTACAGTAGTGTGCTAAACAGAGTGAGTACAGTAGTGTACTAAACAGAGTGAGTACAGTAGTGTGCTAAACAGAGTGAGTACAGTAGTGTGCTAAACAGAGTGAGTACAGTAGTGTGCTAAACAGAGTGAGTACAGTAGTGTGCTAAACAGAGTGAGTACAGTAGTGTGCTAAACAGAGTGAGTACAGTGCTTGTAACAGAGTCAGTACAGTAGTGTGCTAAACAAAGTGAGTATAGTAGTGTACAAAACAGAGTGAGTACAGTAGTGCTGAACAGAGTCTGTACAGTAGTGTGCTAAACAGAGTCAGTACAGTAGTGTACTAAACAGAATGAGTACAGTAGAGTGCTAAACAGAGTGAGCACAGTAGAGTGCTAAACAGAGTGAGTACAGTAGTGTAATAAACAGAGTGAGTACAGCGGTAGTGAGTACTGAAACAGAGTGAGTGCGGTAGAGTGCTAAACAGTGAGTACAGTAGTGTGCTAAACAGAGTGAGTATATTAGTGTGCTAAACAGAGTGAGTACAGTAGTACAGAGTAGAGTACTAAACAGAGTGAGTACAGTAGTGTGCTAAACAGAGTCTGTACGTGTAGTGTGCTAAGCAGTAGAAACAAAGTGAGTACAGTAGTGTGTAAACAGAGGAGCACAGTAGAGTGCTAAACAGAGTGAGTACAGTAGTGTAATAAACAGAATGAGTGTACTGACAGAGTGAGTACGTACTAAACAGAGTGAGTACAGTAGAGTGCTAAACGAGTGACATTAGTGTGTAACAGAATGAGTACAGTAGAGTACAAAACAGTAGTGTGCTAAACAGAGTGAGCACAGTAGTAAAACAGGTAGTACAGTAATTAAACAGAGTGAGTACACTAAACAGAATGAGTACAGTAGGTAAACAGAGTGAGTACAGTGAGTGCTAAACAGAGTGAGTACGGTAGTGTGCTAAACAGAGTACAGTAGTGTGCTGACAGAGGAGTTGCTAAACAGAGTGAGTACAGTAGTGTACTAAACAGAGGAGTAATGGGTAGTGTACTGAACAGAGAGAGTAATGTACTAAACAGAGTGAGTACAGTAGTTTGCTAACAGAGTGAGTACAGAAAATTAGTACAGTAAATGTACTAAACAGAGTGAGTACAGTACAAAACTGTAGTGTGCTAAACAGAGTGAGCACAGTAGTGTGCTAACAGAGTGAGTACAGTAGAGTGCTAAACAGAGTGAGTACAGTAGTGTGCTAAACAGAGTGAGTTCAGTAGTGTACTAAACAGAGTGAGTATAGTGGTAAAAGCTAAACGAGTGAGTACAGTAGTGTGCTAAACAGAGTGAGTATATTGGTGTGCTAAACAGAGTGAGTACAGTAGAGTGCTAAACAGAGTGAGTACAGTAGAGTGCTAAACAGAGTGAGTACAGTAGTGTACTAAACAGAGTGAGTACAGTAGTGTGCTAAACAGAATGAGTACAGTAGAGTACTAAACAGAGTGAGTACAGAAGAGTAAACAGAGTGAGTACAGTAGTGTGCTAAACAGAGTGAGTACAGTAGTGTGCTAAACAGAGCTCAATATAGTAGTGTACAAAACAGAGTGAGTACAGTAGCGTGCTGAACAGAGTGTGCACAGTAGCGTGCTAAACAAGTCAGTACAGTAGTGTACTAAACAAAGTGAGTACAGTAGTGTGCTAACAGAAATGAGCACAGTAGAGTGCTAAACAAGTGAGTGAGGTTGCACAACATTGCTAAACAGAGTGAGCACGGTATTTTACTAAACAGAGGTGAGTACGGTAGTGTGCTAAACAGAGTGAGTACAGTAGCGTGCTAAACAGAGTGAGTACAGTAGTGTACTAAATAGAATGAGTACAGTAGTGTGCTAAACAGATGAGTACAGTATTGTGCTAAAGCAGGTGAGTACAGTAGTGTATTAAACAGAGTGAGTACAGTAGTGTGCTAAACAGAGTGAGTACAGTAGTGCTAAAAAGAGTGAGTATAGTAGTGTACTAAACAGAGTGAGTACAGTAGTGCTAAACAAAGTGTGTACAGTAGTGTGCTAAACAGAGTGAGTACGGTGTTGTTAACAAGAGGTGAAAGCACCGTAGTGTACTGAACAGAGTGAGTACGGTGGTGGACTAAACAGAGTGAGTACATTAGTGTGCTAAACGGTGTGAATACAGTAGCGTGCTAAACAGAGTGAGTACGGTAGAGTGCTAAATAGAGTGAGTGCAGTAGTGTACAAAGCAGAGTGAGCACAGTAGAGTGCAAACAGAGTGAGTACAGTACTGTACTAAACAGAGTGAGTACGGTATTTTACTAAACAGAGTGAGTACGGTAGTGTGCTAAACAGAGTGAGTACAGCGTGCAAACAGAGGAGTTGCAGTAGTGTACTAAATAGAATGAGTACAGTAGTGTGCTAAACAGAGTGAGTACAGTATTGTGCTAAACAGAGTGAGTACAGTAGTGTATTAAACAGAGTGAGTACAGTAGTGTGCTAAACAGAGGTACAGTAGTGTGCTAAAAAGAGTGAGTATAGTAGTGTACTAAACAGAGTGAGTACAGTAGTGTGCTAAACAAAGTGTGTACAGAAAAGTGCTAAACAGAGTGAAGTACAGTAGTGTGCTAAACAAGTGAGCACCGTAGTGTATGAATAGATGATAATGTAGTGGACTAAACAGAGTGAGTACAGTAGTGTGCTAAACAGTGTGAATACAGTAGCGTGCTAAACAGAGTGAGTACAGTAGAGTGCTAAATAGAGTGAGGCACAGTAGTGTACTAAACAGAGTGATTTACATGATGTGCTAAACAGGAGTGAGTATAGTAGTGTACTAAACAGAGGAGTACAGTAGTGTGCTAAACAGAGTGTGTACAGTAGTGTGCTAAACAGAGTGAGTACAGAAAAGCTAAACAGAGTGTGTACAGTAGTGTGCTAAACAGAGTGAGCACAGTAGAGTGCTAAACAGAGTGAGCAGTAGTGTACTAAACAGAGTGAGTACAGTAGTATGCTAAACAGAGTGAGTACAGTAAGTAATGCTAAACAGAGTGAGTTCAGTAGTGTACTAAACAGTGTGAGTATAGTGGTGTGCTAAACAGAGTGAGTACAGTAGTGTGCTAAACAGAGTGAGTATATTAGTGTGCTAAACAGAGTGAGTACAGTAGAGTGCTAAACAGAGTGAGTACAGTAGTGTGCTAAACAGAGTGAGTGGTAGAGTACTAAACAGAGTGAGTACAGAAAGTGCTAAACAGAGTGAGTACAGTAGAGTACTAAATAGGGTAAGTGCAGTAGTGCTAAACTGAGTGAGTACCATAGTGTACTGAACAGACTGAGTACGGTAGTGGACTAAAAAGAATGAGTACAGTAGTGTGCTAAAATAGGAGTGAGTACAGTAGTGTGCTAAACAGAGTGAGTACAGTAGAGTGCTAAACAGAGTGAGTACAGTAGTGTACTAAACAGAGGAGTACAGTAGTGTGCTAAACAGAATGAGTACAGTAGAGTACTAAACAGAGTGAGTACAGAAGAGCAAGCTAAACAGAGTGAGGACGTGTAGAGTACTAAACAGAGTGAGTACAGTGGGTGATAAACATAGTGAGCACAATAGTGTGCTAAACAGGGTGAGTACAGTAGAGTACTAAACCAGAGTGAGTACAGTAGAGTGCTAAACAGAGTGAGTATAGTAGTGTGCTAAACAGAGTGAGTACAGTAGTGTGCTAAACAGAGTGAGTATAGTAGTGTACAAAACAGAGTGAGTACAGTAGTGTGCTGAACAGAGTGTGTACAGTAGTGTGCAAACAGAGTCAGTACAGTAGTGTACTAAACAAAGTGAGTGCAGTAGTGTAAAAGAGAGTGAGCACAGTAGAGTGCTAAACAGAGTGAGTACAGTAGTGTAATAAACAGAGTGAGTACAGTAGTGTGCTAAACAGAGTGAGTACATTAGTGCTAAACAGAATGAGTACAGTAGAGTACTAAACAGAGTGAGTACAGTAGAGTGCTAAACAGAGTGAGTACAGTAGTGTGCTAAGCGAAGTGAGTACAGTAGAGTGCTAAACGGAGTGAGTACAGTAGTGTACTAAACAGAGTGAGCATGGTAGTGTATTGAACAGAGAGAGTACGGTAGTGTGCTAAACAGAGTGAGTACAGTAGTGGGCTAAACAGTGAGTACAGTAGTGTACTAAATAGAGTGAGTACAGTAGTGTGCTAAACAGAGTGAAGTACAGTAGTGTACTAAACAAAGTGAGTACAGTAGTGTACTAAACAGAGTGAGTACAGTAGTGTGCTAAACAGAGTGAGTACAGTAGTGTAGTAAACAGAGTGAGTACAGTAGTGTGCTAAACAGAGTGAGTACAGTAGTGTGCTAAAAGAGTGAGTTCAGTAGTGTACTAAACAGAGTGAGTATAGTGGTGTGCTAAACAGAGTGAGTACATTAGTGTGCTAAACAGAGTGAGTATATTAGTGTGCTAAACAGAGTGAGTACAGTAGAGTGCTAAACAGAGTGAGTACAGTAGAGTGCTAAACAGAGTGAGTACAGTAGTGTGCTAAACAGAGTGAGTACAGTAGAGTGCTAAACAGAGTGAGTACAGTAGTGTACTAAACAGAGTGAGTACAGTAGAGTTAAACAGAGTGAGTACAGTAGTGTGCTAAACAGGAGTGAGTACAGTGGAGTGCTAAACAGAGTGAGTACAGTAGTGTACTAAACAGAGTGAAGGTACAAGTAGAGTGCTAAACAGAGTGAGTACAGTAGAGTGCTAAACAGAGTGAGTACAGTAGTGTGCTAAACAGAGTGAGCACAATAGTGTGCTAAACCGAGTGAGTACAGTAGTGTACTAAACAGAGTGAGTACAGTAGTGTGCTAAACAGAGTGAGCACGGAGTGCTAAACAGAGTGAGTACAGTAGTGTACTAAACAGTGAGTACAGTAGTGTGCTAAACAGAGTGAGTACAGTAGTGTGCTAAACAGAGTGAGTTCAATAGTGTACTAAACAGAGTGAGTATAGTGGTGTGCTAAACAGAGTGAGTACAGTAGTGTGCTAAACAGAGTGAGTATATTAGTGTGCTAAACAGAGTGAGTACAGTAGAGTGCTAAACAGAGTGAGTACAGTAGAGTGCTAAACAGAGTGAGTACAGTAGTGTACTAAACAGAGTGAGTACAGTAGTGTGCTAAACAGAATGAGTACAGAGTACCAAACAGAGTGAGTACAGAAGAGTGCTAAACAAGTGATTACAGTAGTGTGCTAAACAGTGAGTACAGTAGTGTGCTAAACAGAGTGAGTATAGTAGTGTACAAAACAGAGTGAGTACAGTAAGCGTGCTGAACAGAGTGTGTACAGTAAGTGCTAAACAGAGTCAGTACAGTAGTGTACTAAACAAAGTGAGTACAGTAGTGTGCAAACAGAGTGAGCACAGTAGTGTGCTAAACAGAGGAGTACAGTAGTGTGCTAAACTGAGTGAGTACGGTAGTGTACTAAACAGAGTGAGTACAGTAGTGTGCTAAACAGAGTGAGGCATAGTAGTGTACTAAACAGAGTGAGTACAGTAGTGTGCTAAATAGAGTGAGTACAGTAGTGTGCTAAACAGAGTGAGTTCAGCAGTGTACTAAACAGAGTGAGTATAGTGGTGTGCTAAACAGAGTGAGTACAGTAGTGTGCTAAACAGAGTGAGTATATTAGTGTGCTAAACAGAGTGAGTACAGTAGAGTGCTAAACAGAGTGAGTACAGTAGCTAAACAGAATGAGTACAGAGAGGTACTAAACAGAGTGAATACAGAGAGAGTGCTAAACAGAGTCAGTACAGTAGTGTACTAAACAAAGTGAGTACAGTAGTGTTAAACAGAGTGAGCACAGTAGAGTGCTAAACAGAGTGAGTACAGTACTGTACTAAACAGAGGAGTACTTATTTTACTAAACAGAGGAGTAGCGGTAATGTGCTAAACAGAGTGAGTACAGTAGCGTGCTAACAGAGTGAGTACAGTAGTGTACTAAATAGAGTGAGTACAGTAGTGTGCTAAACCAGAGTGAGTACAGTATTGTGCTAAACGGAGTGAGTACAGTAGTGTACTAAACAGAGTGAGTACAGTAGTGTACTAAACAGAGTGAGTACAGTAGTGTGCTAAAAGGAGTGAGTATAGTAGTGTACTAAACAGAGTGAGTACTGTAGTGTGCTAAACAAAGTGTACAGTAGTGTGCTAAACAGAGTGAGTACAGTAGTGTGCTAAACAGAGTGAGCACCGTAGTGTACTGAACAGAGTGAGTACGGTAGTGGACTAAGCAGAGTGAGTACAGTAGTGCTAAACAGAGTGAGTACAGTAGTGTGCTAAACAGAGGAGTAATAGCAGAGTGCTAAATAGAGTGAGTACAGTAGTGTACTAAACAGAGTGAGTACAGTAGTGTGCTAAAACAGAGGAGTATAGTAGTGTACTAAACAGAGTGAGTAAGTAGTGTGCTAAACAGAGTGTACAGTGGTGCTAAACAGAGGAGTACAGTAGTGTGCTAAAATAGAGTGAGTACTGTAGTGTGCTAAACAGAGGTAGTACAGTAGTGTGCTAAACAGAGTGAGCATCGTAGTGTACTGAACAGAGTGAGTATGGTAGTGGACTAAACAGAATGAGTACAGTAGTGTGCTCAACAGAGTGAGTACAGTAGTGTGCTAAACAGAGTGAGTACAGTAGAGTGCTAAACAGAGTGAGTACAGTAGTGTGCTAAACAGAGACTGTACAGTACTACACAGAGTGAGTATAGTAGTGTACTAAACAGAGTGGGTAAGTAGTGTGTGCTGAACAGAGTGTGTACAGTAGCGTGCTAAACAGAGTCAGTACGGTAGTGTACTAAACAAAGTGAGTACAGTCTGCTAAACAGAGTGAGCACAGTAGAGCAAACAGAGTGAGTACAGTAGTGTGCTAAACGAAGTGAGTATAGTAGTGTGTAAACAGAGTGAGCACAGTAGAGTGCTAAACAGAGTGAGTACAGTAGTGTACTAAACAGAGTGAGCACGGTAGGGTAAACAGAGAGTTCGGTAGTGTGCTAAACAGAGTGAGTACAGTGCTAAACGAGTGAGTACAGTAGTGTACTAAACAAGAGTGAGTACAGTAGTGTACTAAACAGAGTGAGTACAGTAGTGTGCTAAACAGAGTGAGCACAGTGCTAAACAGAGTGAGTACAGTAGTGTACTAAACAGAGTGAGTACAGTAGAGTGCTAAACAGAGTGAGTACAGTAGTGTACTAAACAGAGTGAGTACAGTAGTGTGCTAGAATGCTAAACAGAGTGGGCACATGTAGTGTGCTGAACAGAGTGTGTACAGTAGCGTGCTAAACAGTCAGAGTAGTGTACTAAACAAAGTGAGTCCAGTAGTCTAAACAGTAGTGTAGAGTGAGTACAGTAGTGTGCTAAACAGAGTGAGTACAGTAGTGTACTAAACAGAGTGAGTACAGTAGTGTGCTAAACAGAAGGAGTGTAGAGTACTAAACAGAGTGAGTACAGAAGAGTGCTAAACAGAGTGAGTACAGTAGTGTGCTAAACCAGTGAGTACAGTAGTGTGCTAAACAGAGTGAGTATAGTAGTGTACAAAACAGAGTAAGTACAGTAGTGCTGAACAGAGTGTGTACAGTAGCGTGCTAAACAGAGTGAGTACAGTAGTGTACTAAACAAAGTGAGTACAGTAGTGTGCTAAACAGAGTGAGCACAGTAGAGTTAAACAGAGTGAGTACAGTACTGTACTAAACAGAGTGAGCACTAGAATTTTACTAAACAGAGTGAGAATGCAGTGCTAAACAGAGTGAGTACAGTAGCGTGCTAAACAGAGTGAGTACAGTAGTGTACTAAACAAGTGAGTACAGTAGTGTGCTAAACAGTAGTACAATGTGTGCTAAACAGAGTGAGTACAGTAGTGTACTAAACAAGTAGTACAGTAGTGTGCTAAACAGAGTGAGTACAGTAGTGTGCAAAAGAGTGAGTATAGTGCTAAACAGAGTGAGTACAGTAGTGTGCTAAACAGAGTGAGTACAGTAGTGTGCTAAACAGAGTGAGCACCGTAGTGTACTGAACAGAGTGAGTACGGTAGTGGACTAAACAGAGTGAGTACAGTAGTGTGCTAAACAGAGTGAGTACAGTAGTGTGCTAAACAGAGTGAGTACAGTAGAGTGCTAAATAGAGTGAGTACAGTAGTGTACTAAACAGAGTGAGTACAGTAGTGTGCTAAACAGGAGGAGTATAGTAGTGTACTAAACAGAGTGAGTACAGTAGTGTGCTAAACAGAGTGTGTACAGTGGTGTGCTAAACAGAGTGAGTACAGTAGTGTGCTAAACAGAGTGAGTACAGTAGTGTACTAAACAGAGTGAGTACAGTAGTGTGCTAAACAGAGTGAGCATCGTAGTGTACTGAACAGAGTGAGTATGGTAGTGGACTAAACAGAATGAGTACAGTAGTGTGCTCAACAGAGTGAGTACAGTAGTGTGCTAAACAGAGTGAGTACAGTAGTGTGCTACACAGAATGAGTATAGTAGTGTACTAAACAGAGTGGTTACAGTAGTGTGCTGAACAGAGTGTGTACAGTAGCGTGCTAAACAGAGTCAGTACGGTAGTGTACTAAACAAAGTGAGTCCAGTAGTCTGCTAAATATAGTGAGTACAGTAGTGTACTAAACAGAGTGAGTACAGTAGTGTGCTAAACAGAGTGAGTACAGTAGTGTACTAAACAGAGTGAGTACAGTAGTGTGCTAAACAGAAGGAGTACAGTAGAGTACTAAACAGAGTGAGTACAGAAGAGTGCTAAACAGAGTGAGTACAGTAGTGTGCTAAACCGAGTGAGTACAGTAGTGTGCTAAACAGAGTGAGTATAGTAGTGTACAAAACAGAGTGAGTACAGTAGCGTGCTGAACAGAGTGTGTACAGTAGCGTGCTAAACAGAGTCAGTACAGTAGTGTACTAAACAAAGTGAGTACAGTAGTGTGCTAAACAGAGTGAGCACAGTAGAGTGCTAAACAGAGTGAGTACAGTACTGTACTAAACAGAGTGAGCACGGAATTTTACTAAACAGAGTGAGTACGGTAGTGTGCTAAACAGAGTGAGTACAGTAGCGTGCTAAACAGAGTGAGTACAGTAGTGTACTAAATAGAGTGAGTACAGTAGTGTGCTAAACAGAGTGAGTACAGTATTGTGCTAAACAGAGTGAGTACAGTAGTGTACTAAACAGAGTGAGTACAGTAGTGTGCTAAACAGAGTGAGTACAGTAGTGTGCTAAAAAAGAGTGAGTATAGTAGTGTACTAAACAGAGTGAGTACAGTAGTGTGCTAAACAAAGTGTGTACAGTAGTGTGCTAAACAGAGTGAGTACAGTAGTGTGCTAAACAGAGTGAGCACCGTAGTGTACTGAACAGAGTGAGTACGGTAGTGGACTAAACAGAGTGAGTACAGTAGTGTGCTAAACAGAGTGAGTACAGTAGTGTGCTAAACAGAGTGAGTACAGTAGAGTGCTAAATAGAGTGAGTACAGTAGTGTACTAAACAGAGTGAGTACAGTAGTGTGCTAAACAGAGTGAGTATAGTAGTGTACTAAACAGAGTGAGTACAGTAGTGTGCTAAACAGAGTGTGTACAGTGGTGTGCTAAACAGAGTGAGTACAGTAGTGTGCTAAACAGAGTGAGTACCGTAGTGTGCTAAACAGAGTGAGTACAGTAGTGTGCTAAACAGAGTGAGCATCGTAGTGTACTGAACAGAGTGAGTATGGTAGTGGACTAAACAGAATGAGTACAGTAGTGTGCTCAACAGAGTGAGTACAGTAGTGTGCTAAACAGAGTGAGTACAGTAGAGTGCTAAACAGAGTGAGTACAGTAGTGTGCTAAACAGAGACTGTACAGTAGTGTGCTACACAGAGTGAGTATAGTAGTGTACTAAACAGAGTGGGTACAGTAGTGTGCTGAACAGAGTGTGTACAGTAGCGTGCTAAACAGAGTCAGTACGGTAGTGTACTAAACAAAGTGAGTACAGTAGTCTGCTAAACAGAGTGAGCACAGTAGAGTGCTAAACAGAGTGAGTACAGTAGTGTGCTAAATGAAGTGAGTACAGTAGTGTGCTAAACAGAGTGAGCACAGTAGAGAGTGCTAAACAGAGTGAGTACAGTAGTGTACTAAACAGAGTGAGCACGGTAGGGTACTGAACAGAGAGAGTTCGGTAGTGTGCTAAACAGAGTGAGTACAGTAGCGTGCCAAACAGAGTGAGTACAGTAGTGTACTAAATAGAGTGAGTACAGTAGTGTACTAAACAGAGTGAGTACAGTAGTGTGCTAAACAGAGTGAGCACAGTAGAGTGCTAAACAGAGTGAGTACAGTAGTGTACTAAACAGAGTGAGTACAGTAGTGTGCTAAACAGAGTGAGTACAGTAGTGTGCTAAACAGAGTGAGTACAGTAGTGTGCTACACAGAATGAGTATAGTAGTGTACTAAACAGAGTGGGTACAGTAGTGTGCTGAACAGAGTGTGTACAGTAGCGTGCTAAACAGAGTCAGTACGGTAGTGTACTAAACAAAGTGAGTCCAGTAGTCTGCTAAATATAGTGAGTACAGTAGTGTACTAAACAGAGTGAGTACAGTAGTGTGCTAAACAGAGTGAGTACAGTAGTGTACTAAACAGAGTGAGTACAGTAGTGTGCTAAACAGAAGGAGTACAGTAGAGTACTAAACAGAGTGAGTACAGAAGAGTGCTAAACAGAGTGAGTACAGTAGTGTGCTAAACCGAGTGAGTACAGTAGTGTGCTAAACAGAGTGAGTATAGTAGTGTACAAAACAGAGTGAGTACAGTAGCGTGCTGAACAGAGTGTGTACAGTAGCGTGCTAAACAGAGTCAGTACAGTAGTGTACTAAACAAAGTGAGTACAGTAGTGTGCTAAACAGAGTGAGCACAGTAGAGTGCTAAACAGAGTGAGTACAGTACTGTACTAAACAGAGTGAGCACGGAATTTTACTAAACAGAGTGAGTACGGTAGTGTGCTAAACAGAGTGAGTACAGTAGCGTGCTAAACAGAGTGAGTACAGTAGTGTACTAAATAGAGTGAGTACAGTAGTGTGCTAAACAGAGTGAGTACAGTATTGTGCTAAACAGAGTGAGTACAGTAGTGTACTAAACAGAGTGAGTACAGTAGTGTGCTAAACAGAGTGAGTACAGTAGTGTGCTAAAAAGAGTGAGTATAGTAGTGTACTAAACAGAGTGAGTACAGTAGTGTGCTAAACAAAGTGTGTACAGTAGTGTGCTAACAGAGTGAGTACAGTAGTGTGCTAAACAGAGTGAGCACCGTAGTGTTCTGAACAGAGTGAGTACGGTAGTGGACTAAACAGAGTGAGTACAGTAGTGTGCTAAACAGAGTGACAGTAGCGTGCTAAACAGAGTGAGTACAGTAGAGTGCTAAATAGAGTGAGTACAGTAGTGTACTAAACAGAGTGAGTACAGTAGTGTGCTAAACAGAGTGAGTATAGTAGTGTACTAAACAGAGTGAGTACAGTAGTGTGCTAAACAGAGTGAGTACAGTAGTGTGCTAAACTGAGTGAGTACAGTAGTGTGCTAAACAGAGTGAGTATAGTAGTGTACAAAACAGAGTGAGTACAGTAGCGTGCTGAACAGAGTGTGTACAGAAGCGTGCATAAACAGAGTCAGTACAGTAGTGTACTAAACAAAGTGAGTACAGTAGTGTGCTAAACAGAGAGCACAGTAGAGTGCTAAACAGAGTGAGTACAGTACTGTACTAAACAGAGTGAGCACGGAATTTTACTAAACAGAGTGAGTACGGTAGTGTGCTAAACAGAGTGAGTACAGTAGCGTGCTAAACAGAGTGAGTACAGTAGTGTACTAAATAGAGTGAGTACAGTAGTGTGCTAAACAGAGTGAGTACAGTATTGTGCTAAACAGAGTGAGTACAGTAGTGTACTAAACGAGTAAGTACAGTAGTGTGCTAAACAGAGTGAGTACAGTAGTGTGCTAAAAAGAGTGAGTATAGTAGTGTACTAAACAGAGTGAGTACAGTAGTGTACTAAACAAAGTGTGTACAGTAGTGTGCTAAACAGAGTGAGTACAGTAAGTGTGCTAAACAGAGTGAGCACCGTAGTGTACTGAACAGAGTGAGTGCGGTAGTGGACTAAACAGAGTGAGTACAGTAGTGTGCTAAACAGAGTGAGTACAGTAGCGTGCTAAACAGAGTGAGTACAGTAGAGTGCTAAATAGAGTGAGTACAGTAGTGTACTAAACAGAGTGAGTACAGTAGTGTGCTAAACAGAGTGAGTATAGTAGTGTACTAAACAGAGTGAGTACAGTAGTGTGCTAAACAGAGTGTGTACAGTAGTGTGCTAAATAGAGTGAGTACAGTAGTGTGCTAAACAGAGTGTGTACAGTAGTGTGCTAAACAGAGTGAGCACAGTAGAGTGCTAAACAGAGTGAGTACAGTAGTGTACTAAACAGAGTGAGTACAGTAGTGTGCTAAACAGAGTGAGTACAGTAGTGTGCTAAACAGAGTGAGTTCAGTAGTGTACTAAACAGCGTGAGTATAGTGGTGTGCTAAACAGAGTGAGTACAGTAGTGTGCTAAACAGAGTGAGTACAGTAGTGTGCTAAACAGAGTGAGTACAGTAGTGTGCTACACAGAATGAGTATAGTAGTGTACTAAACAGAGTGGGTACAGTAGTGTGCTGAACAGAGTGTGTACAGTAGCGTGCTAAACAGAGTCAGTACGGTAGTGTACTAAACAAAGTGAGTCCAGTAGTCTGCTAAATATAGTGAGTACAGTAGTGTACTAAACAGAGTGAGTACAGTAGTGTGCTAAACAGAGTGAGTACAGTAGTGTACTAAACAGAGTGAGTACAGTAGTGTGCTAAACAGAAGGAGTACAGTAGAGTACTAAACAGAGTGAGTACAGAAGAGTGCTAAACAGAGTGAGTACAGTAGTGTGCTAAACCGAGTGAGTACAGTAGTGTGCTAAACAGAGTGAGTATAGTAGTGTACAAAACAGAGTGAGTACAGTAGCGTGCTGAACAGAGTGTGTACAGTAGCGTGCTAAACAGAGTCAGTACAGTAGTGTACTAAAACAAAGTGAGTACAGTAGTGTGCTAAACAGAGTGAGCACAGTAGAGTGCTAAACAGAGTGAGTACAGTACTGTACTAAACAGAGTGAGCACGGAATTTTACTAAACAGAGTGAATACGGTAGTGTGCTAAACAGAGTGAGTACAGTAGCGTGCTAAACAGAGTGAGTACAGTAGTGTACTAAATAGAGTGAGTACAGAAGTGTGCTAAACAGAGTGAGTACAGTATTGTGCTAAACAGAGTGAGTACAGTAGTGTACTAAACAGAGTGAGTACAGTAGTGTGCTAAACAGAGTGAGTACAGTAGTGTGCTAAAAAGAGTGAGTATAGTAGTGTACTAAACAAGAGTGAGTACAGTAGTGCTAAACAAAGTGTGAAAAGTAAAAACAGAGTGAGTACAGTAGTGTGCTAAACAGAGTGAGCACCGTAGTGTACTGAACAGAGTGAGTACGGTAGTGGACTAAACAGAGTGAGTACAGTAGTGTGCTAAACAGAGTGAGTACAGTAGCGTGCTAAACAGAGTGAGTACAGTAGAGTGCTAAATAGAGTGAGTACAGTAGTGTACTAAACAGAGTGAGTACAGTAGTGTGCTAAACAGAGTGGTATAGTAGTGTACTAAACAGAGTGAGTACAGTAGTGTGCTAAACAGAGTGTGTGTACAGTAGTGTGCTAAATAGAGTGAGTACAGTAGTGTGCTAAACAGAGTGTACAGTAGTGTGCTAAATGGAGTGAGCACAGTAGAGTGCTAAACAGAGTGAGTACAGTAGTGTACTAAACAGAGTGAGTACAGTAGTGTGCTAAACAGAGTGAGTACAGTAGTGTGCTAAACAGAGTGAGTTCAGTAGTGTACTAAACAGCGTGAGTATAGTGGTGTGCTAAACAGAGTGAGTACAGTAGTGTGCTAAACAGAGGAGTATATTAGTGTGCTAAACAGAGTGAGTACAGTAGAGTGCTAAACAGAGTGAGTACAGTAGTGTGCTAAACAGAGTGAGTACAGTAGAGTACTAAACAGAGTGAGTACAGAAGAGTGCTAAACAGAGTGAGTACAGTAGAGTACTAAATAGAGTAAGTGCAGTAGTGTGCTAAACTGGAGGAGCACCATAGTGTACTGAACAGAGTGAGTACGGTAGTGGACTAAAAAGAATGAGTACAGTAGTGCCTAAACAGAGTGAGTACAGTAGTGTGCTAAACAGAGTGAGTACAGTAGAGTGCTAAACAGAGTGAGGTGATAGTAGTGTACTAAACGGAGTGAGTACAGTAGTGTGCTAAACAGAATGAGTACAGTAGATTACTAAACAGAGTGAGTACAGAAGAGTGCTAAACAGAGTGAGTACGGTAGAGTACTAAACAGAGTGAGTACAGTCGTGTGCTAAACAGAGTGAGTATAGTAGTGTACAAAACAGAGTGAGTACAGTAGTGTGCTGAACAGAGTGTGTACAGTAGTGTGCTAAACAGAGTCAGTACAGTAGTGTACTAAACAAAGTGAGTGCAGTAGTGTGCTAAACAGAGTGAGCACAGTAGAGTGCTAAACAGAGTGAGTACAGTAGTGTAATAAACAGAGTGAGCACGGTAGTGTACTGAACAGAGTGAGTACGGTAGTGTGCTAAACAGAGTGAGTACAGTAGTGTGCTAAACAGAGTGAGTACATTAGTGCTAAACAGAATGAGTGTTGTAGAGTACTAAACAGAGTGAGTACGGTAGAGTGCTAAACAGAGTGAGTACAGTAGTGTGCTAAAACGAGTACAGGAGTGCTAAACAGAGTGAGTACAGTAGTGCATAAACAGAGTGAGCACGGTAGTGTACTGAACAGAGAGAGTACGTAGTGTGCTAAACAGAGTGAGTACAGTAGTGGGCTAAACAGAGTGAGTACAGTAGTGTACTAAATAGGAGTGAGTACAGTAGTGTGCTAAACAGAGTGAGTATAGTAGTGTGCTAAACCGAGTGAGTACAGTAGTGTACTAAACAGAGTGAGTACAGTAGTGTGCTAAACAGAGTGAGTACAGTAGTACTAAACAGAGTGAGTACAGTAGTGTGCTAAACAGAGTGAGTACAGTAGTGTGCTAAACAGAGTGAGTTCAGTAGTGTACTAAACAGAGTGAGTATAGTGGTGTGCTAAACAGAGTGAGTACAGTAGTGTGCTAAACAGAGTGAGTATATTAGTGCTAAACAGAGTGAGTACAGTAGAGTGCTAAACAGAGTGAGTACAGTAGAGTGCTAAACAGAGTGAGTACAGTAGTGTACTAAACAGAGTGAGTACAGTAGTGTGCTAAACAGAATGAGTACAGTAGAGTACTAAACAAAGTGAGTACAGTACTGTACTAAACAGAGTGAGCACGGCATTTTACTAAACAGAGTGAGTACGGGTAATGTGCTAAACAGAGTGAGTACAGTAGCGTGCTAAACAGAGTGAGTACAGTAGTGTACTAAATAGAGTGAGTACAGTAGTGTGCTAAACAGAGTGAGTACAGTATTGTGCTAAACAGAGTGAGTACAGTAGTGTACTAAACAGAGTGAGTACAGTAGTGTGCTAAACAGAGTGAGTACAGTAGTGTGCTAAAAAGAGTGAGTATAGTAGTGTACTAAACAGAGTGAGTACTGTAGTGTGCTAAACAAAGTGTGTACAGTAGTGTGCTAAACAGAGGAGTACAGTAGTGTGCTAAACAGAGTGAGCACCGTAGTGTACTGAACAGAGTGAGTACGGTAGTGGACTAAACAGAGTGAGTACAGTAGTGTGCTAAACAGAGTGAGTACAGTAGTGTGCTAAACAGAGTGAGTACAGTAGAGTGCTAAATAGAGTGAGTACAGTAGTGTACTAAAAAGAGTGAGTACAGTAGTGTGCTAAACAGAGTAGTATAGTAGTGTACTAAACAGAGTGAGTACAGTAGTGTGCTAAACAGAGTGTGTACAGTGGTGTGCTAAACAGAGTGAGTACAGTAGTGCTAAACAGAGTGAGTACCGTAGTGTGCTAAACAGAGTGAGCACAGTAGTGTGCTAAACAGAGTGAGCACCGTGGTGTACTGAACAGAGTGAGTACGGTAGTGGACTAAACAGAGTGAGTACAGTAGTGTGCTAAACAGGAGTGAGTACAGTAGTGTGCTAAACAGAGTGAGTACAGTAGAGTGCTAAATAGAGTGAGTACAGTATTGTACTAAACAGAGTGAGTACAGTAGTGTGCTAAACAGAGTGAGTATAGTAGTGTACTAAACAGAGTGAGTACAGTAGTGTGCTAAACAGAGTGTGTACAGTGGTGTGCTAAACAGAGTGAGTACAGTAGTGTGCTAAACAGAGTGAGAGTACCGTAGTGTGCTAAACAGAGTGAGTACAGTAGTGTGCTAAACAGAGTGAGCATCGTAGTGTACTGAACAGAGTGAGTATGGTAGTGGACTAAACAGAATGAGTACAGTAGTGTGCTCAACAGAGTGAGTACAGTAGTGTGTGCTAAACAGAGTGAGTACAGTAGAGTGCTAAACAGAGTGAGTACAGTAGTGTGCTAAACAGAGACTGTACAGTAGTGTGCTACACAGAGTGAGTATAGTAGTGTACTAAACAGAGTGAGTACAGTAGTGTGCTAAACAGAGTGTGTACAGTGGTGTGCTAAACAGAGTGAGTACAGTAGTGTGCTAAACAGAGTGAGTACCGTAGTGTGCTAAACAGAGTGAGTACAGTAGTGTGCTAAACAGAGTGAGCATCGTAGTGTACTGAACAGAGTGAGTATGGTAGTGGACTAAACAGAATGAGTACAGTAGTGTGCTCAACAGAGTGAGTACAGTAGTGTGCTAAACAGAGTGAGTACAGTAGAGTGCTAAACAGAGTGAGTACAGTAGTGTGCTAAACAGAGTGAGTATAGTAGTGTACTAAACAGAGTGAGTACAGTAGTGTGCTAAACAGAGTGTGTACAGTGGTGTGCTAAACAGAGTGAGTACAGTAGTGTGCTAAACAGAGTGAGTACCATAGTGTGCTAAACAGAGTGAGTACAGTAGTGTGCTAAACAGAGTGAGCATCGTAGTGTACTGAACAGAGTGAGTATGGTAGTGGACTAAACAGAATGAGTACAGTAGTGTGCTCAACAGAGTGAGTACAGTAGTGTGCTAAACAGAGTGAGTACAGTAGAGTGCTAAACAGAGTGAGTACAGTAGTGTGCTAAACAGAGACTGTACAGTAGTGTGCTACACAGAGTGAGTATAGTAGTGTACTAAACAGAGTGGGTACAGTAGTGTGCTGAACAGAGGTGTACAGTAGCGTGCTAAACAGAGTCAGTACGGTAGTGTACTAAACAAAGTGAGTACAGTAGTCTGCTAAACAGAGTGAGCACAGTAGAGTGCTAAACAGAGTGAGTACAGTAGTGTGCTAAACGAAGTGAGTACAGTAGTGTGCTAACAGAGTGAGCACAGTAGAGTGCTAAACAGAGTGAGTACAGTAGTGTGCTAAACAGAGTGAGTACAGTAGTGTGCTAAACAGAGAGAGTACGGTAGTGTACTAAATAGAGTGAGTACAGTAGCGTGCTAAACAGAGTGAGTACAGTAGTGTACTAAACAGAGTGAGCACAGTAGAGTGCTAAACAGAGTGAGTACAGTAGTGTACTAAACAGAGGAGTACAGTAGTGTGTAAACAGAGTGAGTACAGTAATGTGCTAAACAGAGTGAGTACAGTAGTGTGCTACACAGAATGAGTATAGTAGTGTACTAAACAGAGGGGTACAGTAGTGTGCTGAACAGAGTGTGTACAGTAGCGTGCTTAAACAGAGTCAGTACGGTAGTGTACTAAACAAAGTGAGTACAGTAGTCTGCTAAATATAGTGAGTACAGTAGTGTACTAAACAGAGTGAGTACAGTAGTGTGCTAAACAGAGTGAGTATAGTAGTGTACTAAACAGAGTGAGTACAGTAGTGTGCTAAACAGAGTGTGTACAGTAGTGTGCTAAACAGAGTGAGTACAGTAGTGTGCTAAACAGAGTGAGTACCGTAGTGTGCTAAACAGAGTGAGTACAGTAGTGTGCTAAACAGAGTGAGCATCGTAGTGTACTGAACAGAGTGAGTATGGTAGTGGACTAAACAGAATGAGTACAGTAGTGTGCTCAACAGAGTGAGTACAGTAGTGTGCTAAACAGAGTGAGCACAGTAGAGTGCTAAACAGAGTGAGTACAGTAGTGTACTAAACAGAGTGAGCATGGTAGGGTACTGAACAGAGAGAGTACGGTAGTGTGCTAAACAGAGTGAGTACAGTAGCGTGCTAAACAGAGTGAGTACAGTAGTGTACTAAATAGAGTGAGTACAGTAGTGTACTAAACAGAGTGAGTACAGTAGTGTGCTAAACAGAGTGAGCACAGTAGAGTGCTAAACAGAGTGAGTACAGTAGTGTACTAAACAGAGTGAGTACAGTAGTGTGCTAAACAGAGTGAGTACAGTAGTGTGCTAAACAGAGTGAGTACAGTAGTGTGCTACACAGAATGAGTATAGTAGTGTACCTAACAGAGTGGGTACAGTAGTGTGCTGAACAGAGTGTGTACAGTAGCGTGCTAAACAGAGTCAGTACGGTAGTGTACTAAACAAAGTGAGTACAGTAGTCTGCTAAATATAGTGAGTACAGTAGTGTACTAAACAGAGTGAGTACAGTAGTGTGCTAAACAGAGTGAGTATAGTAGTGTACTAAACAGAGTGAGTACAGTAGTGTGCTAAACAGAGTGTGTACAGTAGTGTGCTAAACAGAGTGAGTACAGTAGTGTGCTAAACAGAGTGAGTACCGTAGTGTGCTAAACAGAGTGAGTACAGTAGTGTGCTAAACAGAGTGAGCATCGTAGTGTACTGAACAGATTGAGTATGGTAGTGGAC
>NW_027011888.1:0-21768 GCF_036934945.1 Oncorhynchus masou masou | reverse complement strand
TGATCACTGACAACGATGAGACTGTCAGTGTCTTGTTATGTCTGTTCCTGTCCTTTCTCTTCACTCTGTCTCTCTCTGCTGGTCTTTTAGGTTACCTTCTCTGTCTCTCATTCTTCAGCTGTTCTACATCTCCCTAACTAGCTCATTCACTCTGTCCCACCTGTTCTCTCTTCCCCCTCTGATTAGGTCTCTATTTCTCTCTCTGTTCCTGCTACTTTCAGTGTCTGATTCTTGTTTGTGTTTTTGATGCCAGAAGCAAGCTGTCGTCCCGTTTGCTTCCACCTTGTCCTATCCTGTCGGAGTCTGCCTGGCAGGTGCATCCTGCATTATTCTAACGTTCTTTTGTTCCATTGACTACGTTGGAAGAGGATTTATGCCATTCCTGTTTTTCATTAAAGAACTCTGTTTTCTGTTAAAACCGCTTTGGGTCTTCACTCAAGTACATAACAGAAGAATCAGACCAGAGAATGGACCCAGCGGCTCGGACCCTTTTCACTCCGCTCGTCGAGATCCAGGGAGCGATGCTAGGCAGACACGAGAGGAATTGTCTGCTGCTCGACATGCCGTTGAGACCCTGGCCGTCCAAGTCTCCGACCTCACAAGACAGGTTCACCAACTCCACCTCGATCCACCGCCCACTTCCAGGGTTTCCGAGTCTCCGGAGCCCAGGATCAACAACCCGCCGTGTTACTCTGGGGAGCCCACTGAGTGCCGCTCATTCCTCACTCAGTGTGATGTGGTGTTCTCTCTCCAGCCCAACACTTACTCCAGGAGCGCAGCCCGCATCGCCTACGCATTTCTCTCCTTACCGGACGGGCGCGCGTGAGTGGGGCACGGCAATCTGGGAGGCAGGGGCTGAGTGTATTAACCAGTATCAGGACTTTAAGGAGGAGATGATGCAGGTTTGACCGTTCTGTTTTTGGCGAGGAGGCTTCGAGGGCCCTGTCTTCCCTATGTCAGGGAATAGATCCTGTAACAGTTATTCTATTGAGTTTCGCACTCTCGCTGCCTCTAGTGACTGGAACGAGCCGGCTTTGCTGCGCTCGTTTTCTGGAGGGTCTCCTCGTCGAGGTTAAGATGAGATCCTCTCCCGGGAGGTTCCTTCCTGTCTGGACTCCTTAATAGCTCTCGCTATTCGCATGAAGCGACGGTTTGATCTTCGTCGCCGAGCTCGTGGAAGGAGCTCGCGTTCTCCGTTGCTCCCCTCTCCACATCACTGCCACCTGCCGCATCACTGCCACCCTCCTCCGCCGGCTCGGATGCTGAGCCTATGCAGCTGGGGGTATCCGCATCTCGGCCAAGGAGAAGGAGCAGTCACCAATCGCCTCTGTCTCTACTGCGGCTCCGCTGGTCATTTTGTCACCTCATGTCCAGTAAAGCCAGAGCTCATCAGTAAAGGAGAGGGCTACTGGTGAGCGCAACTACTCAGGCCTCTCCTTCTGGATCACGCACTACCTTTCCGGTCCATCTCCGCTGGCCCGGTTCATCTGCTTCCTGCAGTGCCTTGATAGACTCTGGGGCGGAGGGCTGTTTTATGGAGCGAGACCTGGGCTCGGGAACATGACATTCCTCTCAGACAGTTAGGGAGCCCACGGCCTTGTTCGCTTTAGATGGTAGTTCTCTCCCCAAGATTCAGCGTGAGGCGCTGCCTTTAACCCCTCACTGTCTCTGGTAATCATAAGCGAAACCATTTCTTTTTAATTTTTCGTTCACCTTTTACACCTGTTGTTTTGGGTCATCCCTGGCTAGTGCGCCATAACCCTTCTATTAATTGGTCTAGTAATACTATCCTATCCTGGAATGTTTCTTGTCATGTGACCTGTTTAATGTCTGCTATCCCTCCTGTTTCCTCTGTCTCTACTTCACAGGAGGAGCCTGGCGATTTGACAGGGGTGCCGGAGGAGTATCACGATCTGCGCACGGTGTTCAGTCGTTCCAAGGCCACTTCTCTCCCTCCACACCGGTCGTATGACTGTAGTATGATCTCCTTCCGGGAACTACTCCCCCCCCGGGGTAGATTATACTCTCTGTCGGCTCCCGAACGTAAGGCTCTCGAGGATTATTTGTCGGTTTCGCTCACGCCCGGTACCATAGTCTCCTCCTCCTCTCCCGCCGGGCCAGGTTTTTTTTGTTCAGAAGAAGGACGGGTCCCTGCGCCCATGCGTGGATTATCGAGGGCTGAATGACATAACAGTTAAGAATCGTTATCCGCTTCCTCTTATGTCTTCAGCCTTCGAGATCCTGCAGGGAGCCAGGTTTTTCACCAAATTGGACCTTCGTAACGCCTACCATCTCGTGCGCATCAGGGAGGGGACGAGTGGAAAAACGGCGTTTAACACTCCGTTAGGGCACTTTGAATACCGGGTTCTTCCTTTCGGCCTCGTTAACGCTCCAGCTGTCTTTCAGGCACTAGTTAACGACGTCCTGAAGACATGCTGAACATTTTTGTTTTTCGTTTTACATGGACGATATCCTGATTTTTTCTCCGTCTCTCTCGATTCATGTTCAGCACGTGCGGCCAGCGTCCTCCAGCGCCTTTTGGAGAACTGTCTTTATGTGAAGGCTGAGAAGTGCATTTTCATGCCGCCTCTGTCCCTTTTCTCGGTTCCGTTATTTCCGCTGAGGGCATTAAGATGGATCCCGCTAAGGTCCAGGCTGTCATTGATTGGCCCGTTCCTAAGTCACGCGTCGAGCTGCAGCGCTTTCTGGGCTTCGCTAATTTCTATCGTCGTTTCATCCGTAATTTCGGTCAGGTGGCAGCTCCCCTCACAGCCCTTACTTCTGTTAAGGCGTGCTTTAAGTGGTCCGTTTCCGCCCAGGGAGCTTTTGATCTTCTTAAGAATCGTTTTACATCCGCTCCTATTCTTGTTACACCTGACATCTCTAGACAGTTTGTTGTTGAGGTTGACGCGTCAGAGGTGGGCGTGGGAGCCATTCTTTCTCAGCGCTCTCTCTCTGACGGCAAGGTCCATCCTTGCGCGTTTTTCTCTCATCGCTTATCGCCGTCAGAACGTAACTATGATGTTGGTAATCATGAACTGCTCGCCATCCGCTTAGCCCTAGGCGAATGGCGACAGTGGTTGGAGGGGCGACCGTTCCTTTTGTCGTTTGGACTGACCATAGGAACCTTGAGTACATCCGTTCAGCCAAACGACTTAATGCGCGTCAGGCTCGTTGGGCTCTGTTTTTCGCTCGTTTCGAGTTTGTTATTTCTTATCGTCCGGGCTCAAAAACACCAAGCCTGATGCTTTATCTCGTCTCTTCAGTTCTTCTGAGGTCTCCACCGACCCCGAGGGGATTCTCCCTGACGGGCGTGTTGTCGGGTTGACTGTCTGGGGAATTGAGAGGCAGGTAAAGCAAGCACTCGCTCACCTCCGTCGCCGCGAGCTTGTCCTAGGAACCTTCTGTTCGTTCCCGTTCCTACTCGTCCGGCCGTTCTTCAGTGGGCCCACTCTGCCAAGTTAGCCGGCCACCCCGGCGTTCGGGGTACGCTCGCTTCCATTCGCCAGCGTTTCTGGTGGCCCACTCGGGAACGTGACGCGTCGATTTGTCGCCGCTTGTTCGGTCTGCGCGCAGACTAAATCTGGGAACTCTCCTCCTGCCGGCCGTCTCAGACCGCTTCCCATTCCCTCTCGACCGTGGTCTCACATCGCTTTAGATTTTATCACCGGACTGCCTTCATCAGCGGGAAGACAGTTATTCTTACAGTTGTCGATAGATTCTCTAAGGCGGCTCATTTCATTCCTCTCGATAAGCTCCTTCTGCTAAGGAGACGGCTCAGATCATTATCGAGAATGTTTTCCGAATTCATGGCCTTCCGTCTGACGTCGTTTCCGACAGAGGCCCGCAGTTCACGTCTCAATTTTGGAGGGAGTTTTGCCGTTTGATTGGGGCTTCCGTCAGTCTCTCGTCCGGCTTTCATCCCCAGTCTAACGGTCAAGCCGAGCGGGCCAATCAGACTGTTGGTCGCATTTTACGCAGTCTTTCTTTTCGTAACCCTGCGTCTTGGTCAGAACAGCTCCCTGGGCAGAGTACGCCCACAACTCGCTTCCCTCGTCTGCTACCGGTCTATCCCCTTTTCAGAGTAGCCTCGGGTACCAGCCTCCGCTGTTCTCATCTCAGCTCGCCGAGTCCTCGTCCCCTCCGCTCAGGCTTTTGTCCAGCGTTGCGAGCGCACCTGGAAGGGGTCAGGTCGGCACTTTGCCGTAACAGGGCGCAGACTGTGAGGGCCATGTAAACGTAGGACCAAGAGTCCGTTCTAAGTCTGCGTCGAGCTGCAGCGCTTTCTGGGCTTCGCTAATTTCTATCGTCGTTTCATCCGTAATTTCGGTCAGGTGGCAGCTCCCCTCACAGCCCTTACTTCTGTTAAGACGTGCTTTAAGTGGTCCGTTTCCGCCCAGGGAGCTTTTTGATCTTCTTAAGAATCGTTTTACATCCGCTCCTATTCTTGTTACACCTGACATCTCTAGACAGTTTGTTTGTTGAGGTTGACGCGTCAGAGGTGGGCGTGGGAGCCATTCTTTCTCAGCGCTCTCTCTCTGACGGCAAAGGTCCATCCTTGCGCGTTTTCTCTCATCGCTTATCGCCGTCAGAACGTAACTATGATGTTGGTAATCGCGAACTGCTCGCCATCCGCTTAGCCCTAGGCGAATGGCGACAGTGGTTGGAGGGGGCGACCGTTCCTTTTGTCGTTTGGACTGACCATAGGAACCTTGAGTAGAGTCCTAGATATTGTTGCGGTCAGAGAGTATGGCTCTCCACTCAGAACCTTCCCCTTAAGACAGCTTCTGCGCAAGTTGGCCCCGCGGTTCATTGGTCCGTTCCGTATTTCTCAGGTCATTAATCCTGTCGCAGTCGACTTCTTCTCCAGCTATCTTCGTCGCGTTCACCCGATCTTCCATGTCTCCTGTGTTAAGCCCCGTTCTTCGCGCCCCGCTCGTCCTCCCCCATCCTTGTCGAGGCGCACCCATCTACAGGGTTCGTAAGATTTTGGACATGCGCCCTCGGGGCCCTGTGGTCATCAGTACCTAGTGGATTGGGAGGGGTACGGTCCTGAGGAGAGGAGTTGGGTTCCCTCTCGGGACGTGCTGGACCGTTCGCTGATCGATGATTTCCTCCGTTGCCGCCAGGTTTCCTCTCGAGTGCGCCAGGAGCGCTCGGTGAGTGGGGGTACTGTCATGTCTTGTTATGTCTGTTCCTGTCCTTTCTCTTCACTCTGTCTCTCTTTGCTGGTCTTTAGGTTACCTTCTCTGTCTCTCATTCTTCAGCTGTTCTACATCTCCCCTAACTAGCTCATTCACTCTGTCCCACCTGTTCCACCTCTCTTCCCCCTCTGATTAGGTCTCTATTTCTCTCTCTGTTCCTGCTACTTTCAGTGTCTGATTCTTGTTTGTGTTTTTGATGCCAGAAGCAAGCTGTCGTCCCGTTGCTTCCACCTTGTCCTATCCTGTCGAGTCTGCCTGGCAGGTGCATCCTGCATTATTCTAACGTTCTTTTTGTTCCATTGACTACGTTGGAAGAGGATTTATGCCATTCCTGTTTTTCATTAAAGAACTCTGTTTTCTGTTAAAACCGCTTTTGGGTCTTCACTCAAGTACATAACAGAGACAGCCTATAGGGATGAGGTCAGAGACCTGGTAGTATGGTGCCAGAATAAAAACCTCTCCCTCAACATGATCAAGACAAAGGAGATGATTGTGGACTACAGAAAAAGGAGGACTGAGCACGCCCCCATTCTCATCGACAGGGCTGTAGTGGAGCGGGTTGAGGCTTCAAATTCCTTGGTGTTCACATCACCAACAAACTCTCATGGTCCAAACACACCAAGACAGTCGTGAAGAGGGCACAACAACGCCTATTCAGGAGACTGAAAAGATTTGGCATGGGTCCTCAGATCCTCAAAAAGTTCTACAGCTGCACCATCGAGAGCATCCTAACTGGTTACATCACCACCTGGTATGGCAACTGCTTGGCATCCGACCACAAGGCACTACAGTGGGTAGTGCATACGGCCCAGTACATCACTGGGGCCAAGCTTCCTGCCATCCAGGACCTATATACCAGGCGGTGTCAGAGGAAGGCCCAGTACATCACTGGGCCAAGCTTCCTGCCATCCAGGACCTCTATACCAGGCGGTGTCAGAGAAGGCCCAGTACATCACTGGGGCCAAGCTTCCCCTGCCATCCAGGACCTCTATACCAGGCGGTGTCAGAGGAAGGCCCAGTACATCACTGGGCCAAGCTTCCTGCCATCCAGGACCTCTATACCAGGCGGTGTCAGAGGAAGGCCCAGTACATCACTGGGCCAAGCTTCCTGCCATCCAGGACCTCTATACCAGGCGGTGTCAGAGGAAGGCCCAGTACATCACTGGGGCCAAGCTTCCTGCCATCCAGGACCTCTACACCAGGCGATGTCAGAGGAAGGCCCAGTACATCACTGGGCCAAGCTTCCTGCCATCCAGGACCTCTACACCAGGCGATGTCAGAGGAAGGCCCAGTACATCACTGGGGCCAAGCTTCCTGCCATCCAGGACCTCTACACCAGGCGGTGTCAGAGGAAGGCCCAAAAAATTGCCATCCTAGTCATAGACTGTTCTCTCTGCTACCGCAGGGCAAGCAGTACCGGAGAGCCAAGCCTAGGTCAAAAAGGCTTCTTAACAGCTTCTACCCCCAAGCAATAAGACTCTTGAACAGTTAATCAAATGGCTGCCCGGACTATTTGCTTTGCCCCCCCCATTTTTTTATGCTGCTACTATCAGTTTATTATCCATGCATGGTCACTTTACCTCTACCTACATGTACGTATACCAACATGGACATATTACCTCAATTACCTCGACTAACCGGTGCCCCCACACATTGACTCTGTACCGGAACCCCCTGTCTATAGCCTCCACATTGACTCTGTACCGGAACCCCTGTCTATAGCCTCCACATTGACTCTGTACCGGAACCCCTGTCTATAGCCTCCACATTGACTCTGTACCGGAACCCCCTGTCTATAGCCTCCACATTGACTCTGTACCGGAACCCCCTGTCTATAGCCTCCACATTGACTCTGTACCGGAACCCCCTGTCTATAGCCTCCACATTGACTCTGTACCGGAACCCCCTGTCTATAGCCTCCACATTGACTCTGTACCGGAACCTCCTGTCTATAGCCTCCACATTGACTCTGTACCGGAACCCCTGTCTATAGCCTCCACATTGACTCTGTACCGGAACCCCCATCGATAGCCCCCACATTGACTCTGTACCGGTACCCTGTCTATAGCCTCCACATTGACTCTGTACCGGAACCTCCTGTCTATAGCCTCCACATTGACTCTGTACCGGAACCCCTGTCTATAGCCTCCACATTGACTCTGTACCGGAACCCCTGTCTATAGCCTCCACATTGACTCTGTACCGGTACCCCCTGTCTATAGCCTCCACATTGACTCTGTACTGGAACCCCTGTCTATAGCCTCCACATTGACTCTGTACCGGTACCCTGTATATAGCCTCCACATTGACTCTGTACCGGAACCCCCTGTCTATAGCCTCCACATTGACTCTGTACCGGAACCCCGTCTATAACCCCCTGTTTTTAGACTCACTACTGTTATTTTATTGTTGCTCCTTAATTCTATTTGTTTTTCTCTTAAAACTGCCTTGTTGGTTAAGGTCTTGTAAGTAAGCATTTCACTGTAAGGTCTATTACACCTGTTCTATTTGGCGCATGTGACAAATACAATTTGATTTGATTTGAAGTTTGGCAAGCAAGTATTTTAGCCAAGTAGCCTAGGACAACAAAACTGAAAGTGTGTACTGTATGACAGAGTGATAGACCGTTCCGTCAACGTAAAAGAGAGGAGGCCGGCATTTTCATTTGTCTACATCTTTCTACTTGCATGAATGCTCACGCACGCACACACTACACACGCACACACACACACACACACACACACACACACACACACACACACACACACACACACACACACACACAGCCACATCATATTTAACTGACGTTATTGGACTAAATTGTTTTTGTTGTCTTTTAGATGTCACTGTATAAGGCTAAACATAGGTGATTTGATGATGTTGAAATGTTGGCTGGAATAGTGGAGGCAGCTCCATTAACTTGCTTGACCACGCTGTAGGTCATGTAACTGTTTGTTACTTGCAATACGCTTTGTGGATTTTACCAAACACGGGTTGCTCTCTGGTTTTGTGATGAAACAAAGGTGTGGTTGAATTTATTCTGCCGCTGTGTCTTCTTATCGTCTCGGCCTTTAGGCCCTATATACATATCACGGTCACAAGGCATATCAACTTACATGTTATAGAGCAAACAGCGCAATTATCACAACGCATAGATTGTAATATGGCTGTGTGGGGCGGCGGAGAGAAACAAAATGGTGCCGTTTTTAGGCCAGGTGGTGGAGAGTGACGAGGACGCTGGAGATAGGGGTGTGAGCTTGTGCGTCCGGGCAGCTGTCATGTAGTTTGTGTGATGATGTCGTTTGTGTGTGTGTGTGTGTATTTGTATGTTTTGTAGTGTTAAAAAAAGTTGAAAGTTAAACACAGACGCACATAGAGATCGTATTATTCTTAAGCGGTAGAAATAATACCATTATGCTGCCTTCTCTAGACTAATTTATACAAACCCTATACACACTACACACTTTAACGAGTACCAACACACCAGGTGGGATCGTCCTACGGTGGCCTGTGTAGCATACGCTCAAACCGGTGTGATTACAATCCTTATTTTGACCTTCCAGTTATGACTGATGCAACAGTCAGCGTTTGAGCTATCTGCGCTGTTTTTTTCAAAGAAACTATTTGCACAGTGTTATGTCCTGAATGTGACTAGTTTATTGTTTGGATGCAAGGTTCAGAAATGTACAGAAGTAGCGACAGAATAACACAATCAACCAAACCGGAAAATGTAGGCTACATTAGACTTGGCGCTAACTGAGGAAAGATTGACAGTTAGCACAACACAGGCGGTCATATTTATCTAACTCTCATCAGAAACCATAACATGAATTAGCTAATAGCAATTACTATTTACAATTCATCACATCAGTTTGTGCGCGCCGCCATGTTTTTTTTATTTTCGTGTCTACCAAAGATAAGAAGAGGAGACAAGATAAGTTTGGTCTGTTTGCAGTACGCATGTTGAAGGGTGTGTGTCATCTACCATCATTCACTTCCCATCATTCCCTTTTTGGAAGTTAACTCGAAAGATGAGTGAACCATCCCTTCACTTTGTTATAACATCTTTGGTCTGAGAGACGTTTACACGACCCCCAGAATGCCTTGTATGATGTCTACAAACATTGGGCATCATAATCATTACAACCTTCAAACAAGTATTTTACACACTGCATGTGTACATTGCAATCAATTGAAGAATCGGAATGCATGATTTGTCACAAGTACTTGAAAACATGGGAATAAACTACTAAATACATTATGCTTCATACATACACTATCATTCAAAAGTTTGGGGTCACTTAGAAATGTCTGTGTTTTTGAAAGAAAAACACATTTTTTTGTCCATTAAAATAACATCAAATTGATCAGAAATACTGTGTAGACATTGTTAATGTTATAAATGACTATTGTAGTTGGAAACTGCTGATTTTTAATGGAATATCTACATAGGCGTAGAGGCCCATTATCAACAACCATCACTCCTGTGTTCCAATGGCACGTTGTGTTAGGTAATCCAAGTTTATCATTTTAAAAGACTAATTGATCATTAGAAAAACCTTTTGCAATTATGTTAGCACAGCTGAAACTGTCCTCATTAAAGAAGCAATAAAACTGGCCTTCTTAAGACTAATTGAGTATCTGGAGCATCAGCATTTGTGGGTTCGATTACAGGCTCAAAATGTCTAGAGACAAGGAACTTTCTTTTGAAACTATTCTTGTTCTGAGAAATTAAGTGTATTCCATGTGAGAAATTGCCAAGAAACTGAAGATCTCGTACAGCGCTGTGTACTACTCCCTTCACAGAACAGCTTAAACTGTCTCTAACCGGAATAGAAAGAAGAGTGGGAGGCCCCAGTGCACAACTGAGCAAAAGGACAAGTACAGTAGATTGTCAAGTTTGGGAAGCAGACACCTCACAAATCCTCAACTGGCAGCTTCATTAAATAGTACCCGCAAAACACCAGTCTTAACGTCAACAGTGAAGAGGCGACTCCGGGATGCTGGCCTACTAGGCAGAGTTGCAAAGAAAAATCCATATCTTAGACTGGCCAATAAAAAGAAAAGATTAAGTTGGGCAAAAGAACACAAACACTGGACAGAGGAACACTGCCTAGAAGGCCAGCATCCCGGAGTCACCTCTGGAATGCTGTTTAATCGGGTAACAATTAAACATAGTTAGTTAATTAGATAAATAACAGTTTTCAGATTAATGTTTGAGTAAAGTCACGACAATGCCAGGTGTCACATCTGAAGGAAACCTTGCACCATCCCCACGGTGAAGCATGGTGGTGGCAGCATCATGCTGTGGTGATGTTTTTAGTGCAGCAGCACTTCCCATCCAACCTGACAGAGCTTGAGAGGATCTGCAGAGAAGAATGGGAGAAACTCCCCAAATACAGGTGTGCCAAGTAGAGGGCGACCGATTAATCGGCATGGCCGATTAATTAAGGCCGATTTCAAGTTTTCATAACAATCGGTAATTAGCCTTTTTGGATGGCAATTATGGCCGATGACATTGTAATCCACGAGGAGACTGCATGGCAGGCTGAATATCTGTTACGCTAGTGCAGCATCAAAAGGACCTTGTGGCTGCAAGGAGCCAAGGCAAGTTGCTAGCTAGCATTAAAACAATCAATCTTTACATAATCACTAATTAACTACACATGGTTGATGATATTACTAGGTTAACTAGTTTGTCCTGCGTTATATATAATCGATGTGGTGCCTGTTAATTTATCATTGAATCACAGCCTACTTCAACTTCGCCAAACGGATGATGATTTAACAAAAGCACATTTGCAAAAAAAGCACAATTGTTGCACAAATGTACCTAACCATAAACATCAATATCATCCTTAAAATCAATACACAGAATTATATTCTTTTAAACCTACATATTTAGTTAAAATAAATGCATGTTAGCAGGCAAAATGAACTAGAGAAATTGTGTCACTTTTCTTGCGTTCAGTGCAAGCAGAGTCAGGGTATATGCAGCAGTTTTGGCTGCCTAGCTCGTTGCGAACTGTGTGTAGACCATTTATTTTATTGTGTGTAGATGATGAGGGAAAAATCTATATAATCAATTTTAGAATAAGGCTGCACCGTAACAACATGTGGAACATGTCAAGGGATCTGAATACTTTCCAAAGGCACTGTATATGTTTTTCCACATTCATTGATTGATTCATCTTATGCTACTCAAATATAAATACTTACTGAAGTGGTTGGTCCAGTTTAGATGCTTTCAGTAGTCTCATATTATGTTAGTCTTCCCAAACCTGAGAAAAATTCTGAATGGAGGTCAATATATATTTCAAATCAACCATTCAATAAAATGTATTTATACATCACCAGATGTCACAAAATGCTTATACAGAAACCCAGTCTAAAACCCCAAAGTGCATGCAATGCAGATGTAGAAGCACAGTGGCTAGGACAAAAATCCCTAAAAAGGCATGAACCTAGGAAGAAACCTAGAGAGGAACCAGTCTCTGAGGGGTGGCCATTTCTCTTCTGGGTGTGACAGGTGGAGATTATAAGATTACATGGCCATTAAGGCCAGATCGTTCTCCAAGATGTTCAAACGTTTCTAGATGACCTGCAGGGTCCAATAATAATCACAGTGGTTGTAGAGGGTGGAACAGGTCAGCACCTCAGGAGTAAATGTCAGTTGGCTTTTCATAGCCGAGCATTCAGTGGTCGAGACAGCAGGTGTAGTAGAGTGGGAGGGAAAGAGAGAGGGTGGGAAGAGAGGGAAAGGGAGAAAGAGAGAGAGGGTTGAAAACAGCAGGTCCGGGACAAGGTAGCACGTCCGGTGAACAGGTCAGGGTTCCATAGCCACAGGCAAAATAGCAGAAACTGGATCAGCAGAGGAGAGAGAGAGATAGAGAGAGAGAGAGGGTGCATAAGTTCACACAGGACACCGGATAAGACAGTAGAATTACACCTGATAGGACAGACTGACACTGTACTATTGCAGCATAGATACTGGAGACAGGGGTGGTTGTGGGACACTGTGGCCCCGTCCGACGACACCCCCGGACAGGGCCAACCAGGCAGGATATAACCCCACCCACTTTGCCAAAGCACAGCCCCCACACCACTGAAGGGATATCAACAGACCACCAACTTACTCCCCTGAGACAAGGCTGAGTGTAGCCCAGAAAGACCTTCCCTACTGCACGAGCCAGAGGGGGCGCAAAGATCACGTCAGTGACTCAGCTCACTCAAGTCGAGTATAGCGAAAAGAGCCTGGCACGACGTGACGCACGCCTCCTAGGGACGGCATGGGAGAGCACTATTAAGCCAGTGACTCAGCCCCCATAATATGGTCAGAGGCAGAGAATCCCAGTGTACAGTGGGGAGCCGGCTGCTCTCCAGTGCCTTGCCGTTCACCTTCGCAACCCCTGGGCCAGGCTACACTCGATCATAGGACCTCCTTCAGTAAAGACGTAAAAGTTGAGACTGAGTCTGCGTCTCTCACATGGATAGGCAGACCATTCCATAAGAATGGAAAAGGAGAAAACCTTGACTCCAGCTGTTTTTGCTTAGAAATTCTAGAGACAATAAGGAGGCCTGCGCCTTGTCACTGTAGCGTACATCTAGGTATGTACGGCAGGACAAAGATAGGTCCACAGAGACTAAATGATATATTTGCGACGTATAAGATCTAAACCAGGCAAGAACTTGTCCGTGTTGACCAATTAGGGTTCCCAATCTCTCCAAAAGAATGTGGTGATCGATGACGTCAAAAGTGGCACTAAGGTCTCGGAGCATGAGGACGGGTGCAGAGCCTTGATCTGAAGCCATTAAAAGGTTGTTTACCACCTTCACGAGTACAGTACAATGATGGGGTCTAAAACCAGACTGGAGCGTTTCGTATACATTATTCGTCTTCAAGACGTCATTGCTGCGCAACAGCTTTTTCTAAAATGTTTGAGACAAATAGGGAGATTCGATACAGGCCCCGCTATCACCCAGAAGGTGAGGTCAGTACAGGTGCATCAAAACTGGGACAGAGAGACTGAAAAACAGCTTCTATCTAAAACGCCATCAGACTGTTAAATCACATTCACTAGCACAATAGAGGCTGCTGCCCTATAGACTTGAAATCACTGGCCTCTTTAATAATTGCATTACTCATTTTATATGTACAGTACAGTTGAAGTCGGAAGTTTACATACACTTAGGTTGGAGTCATTAGAACTTGTTTTTCAATCACTCCACAAAATTCTTGTTAACAAACTACAGTCGATTAGGACATCTACTTTGTGACACAAGTAATATTTCCAACAATTGTTTACAGATAGATTATTTCACTTATAATTCACTGCATCACAATTTCAGTGGGTCAGAAGTTTACATACACAATGTTGACTGTGCCTTTAGACAGCTTGGAAAATTCCAGAAAATTATGTCATGGCTTTAGAAGCTTCTGATGGGCTAATTGACATCATTTGTGGAAGGGTTTTCCTGTGGTGAAGTAGAGGAGGACCAAAACGCAGCGTGGTAATATTGATTCATGTTTAATTAAAACAGATAAACATGAACACTACAAAACAACAAACGTGGAAAACCAAAAACAGCCCTATCTGGTGCAAAACACAGAGACAGGAACAATCACCCACAAAACCCAACACAAAACAGGCTACCTAAATATGGTTCCCAATCAGAGACAATGACTAACACCTGCCTCTGATTGAGAACCATATCAGGCCTAACATAGAAATGGACAAACCAGACACACAACATAGAATGCCCACCCAGCTCACGTCCTGACCAACACTAAAACAAGGAAAACACACACGAACGATGGTCAGAACGTGACAGTACCCCCTCAAGGTGCAGACTCCGAACGCACAACCTAAACCTATAGGGGAGGGTCTGGGTGGGCATCTGTCCGCGGTGGCGGCTCTGGCGCTGGACGTGGACCCCACTCCATAATTGTCTTAGTCCCCCTCCTTAGCGTCCCTTGAGTGGCGACCCTCGCCGCTAACCTTGGCCTAGGAACCCTAACAACGGGCCACACTGGACTGAGGGGCAGCTCCGGACTGAGGGGCAGCTCGGGACTGAGGAAGCTCAGGACTGAGAAGAAGCTCAGGACTGAGAGGAAGCTCAGGACTGAGAGGAAGCTCAGGACTGAGAGGAAGCTCAGGCAGGTTGATGAATCGAGCAGATTCTGGCTGGCTGGTGGTTCTGGCAGATCCTGGCTGGCTGGCGGTTCCGGCAGATCCTGGCTGACTGGCGGTTCCGGCAGATCCTGGCGGAATGGCGGATCCTGGTTGACTGGCGGATCCTGGCTGACTGAGTCAATTGGAGGTGTACCCGTGGATGTATTTCAAGGCCTACATTCAAACTCAGTGCCTCTTTGCTTGACATCATAGGAAAATCAAAAGAATCAGCCAAGACCTCACAAAAAAAACTGTAGACCTCCACAAGTCTGGTTCATCCTGGGGAGCAATTTCCAAATTCCTGAAGGTACCAAGTTCATCTGTACAAACAATAGTATGCAAGTATAAACACCATGGGACCACGCAGCCGTCATACCGTCCAAGAATGAGACGCATTCTGTCTCCTAGAGATGAACGTACTTTGGTGCGAAAAGTGCAAATCAATCCCAGAACAACAGCAAAGGACCTTGTGAAGATGCTGGAGGAAACAAGTACAAAAGTATCTATATCCACAGTAAAACAAGTCCTATATCGACATAACCTGAAAGGCCGCTCAGCAAGGAAGAAGCCACTGCTCCAAAACCGCCATAAAAAACCAGACTACGTTTTTGCAACTGCACATGGGGACAAAGATCATAGTTTTTAGAGAAATGTCCTCTGGTCTGATGAAACAAAAATAGAACTGTTTGGCCATAATGACCATCATTATGTTTGGAGGAAAAACAGGGAGATGCTTGCAAGCCGAAGAACACCATCCCAACCGTGAAGCAAGGAAGTGGCAGCATCATGTTGTGGGGGTGCTTTGCTGCAGGAGGGTGCACTTCACAAAATCGATGGCATCATCATTAAATGTCATTAAATGTCAGGAATTGTGAAAAACTGAGTTTAAATGTATTTGGCTAAGGTGTATGTAAACCTCCGACTTCAACTGTATATATAATGTATTCTATCCTATTCTACTGTACCTTTTTTATGCAGCTCTGACATTGCTCGTCCAAACATTTATATATTCTTAATTCCATTCCTCTACTTTAGATTGCGTGTATTGTTAGATATTACTTCTTAAATATTACTGCACTGTTGGAGATGGAAACATCATAACCATCATAACCTCTGCTAAAGACGTGTCGGTGACAAATACAATTTGATTTGAATGATTTGGACTTGATTTGAGGAGCTGGTACACCCGCAGGATAATAAGCCATTTATTATGTTCAACATACAGTAGGCGGGCCAAGCACAGGAAGTAGCTCTTTCAGGTATTTTGTTGTAATAGGGCCCAGTAGGCAGCTGGAAGGTTTATGACTATTTTTGTGAATGTGTCGAGAGATACAGGATTAAAAAACTTCAGTGTTTCCATTGATCCAAGGTCCTGGCTGTTCTGTACAGACTCATGAGAACTGAGTTTGGAGAAATACATATTCAAAGAGGAGATGTTTTCGTCAAAGATGTTCTGAATTCTTCCCTGCTGAAGTGAAGGTCATCATCACTTGGGAATTCTGTTTTGTAGTTAGCTTTGCGACAGTATCAAATATACATTTTGGATTGTTTAGGAAAAGTAGGCTGATCCAGCAGCAGTGAGGCTCTTCGATACTGCACGGTAGTTGGAAGACTAAGATAGTTGGAAGACTTCCAGTTTGGTGGAGCGGCATTTCCGTTCCAATTTTCTGGGAGATTGCTTCAGGGACCGGGTATTTTCTGGAAGATTGCTTCAGGGACCGGGTATTTTCTGGGAGATTGCTTCAGGGACCGGGTATTTTCTGGAAGATTGCTTCAGGGACCGGGTATTTTCTGGGAGATTGCTTCAGGGACCGGGTATTTTCTGGAAGATTGCTTCAGGGACCCGAATTATTTTCTGGAAGATTGCTTCAGGGACCGTTATTTTCTGGGGAGATTGCTTCAGGGACTGGGTATTTTCTGGAAGATTGCTTCAGGGACCGGGTATTTTCTGGAAGATTGCTTCAGGGACCGGGTATTTTCTGGAAGATTGCTTCAGGGACCGGGTATTTTCTGGAAGATTGCTTCAGGGACCGGGTATTTTCTGGAAGATTGCTTCAGGGACCGGGTATTTTCTGGAAGATTGCTTCAGGGACCGGGTATTTTCTGGGAGATTGCTTCAGGGACCGGGTATTTTCTGTATACCAGTGAGCTAATTTCTTGTGACAAATGTTTGTTTTTTGTTTTTTAGGTGCGACTTCAGTGACTCGGGTATTATTAAGGTTAAGTTTAGATCCTCTGTTCGGTGGTAACTGATTTTTGTACTCCGACATCCTTGGGTACAGAATCTTTGGGTAGTTTGAGAATTTATAGTTTGGCTTTTGATAGTCCTTGGTTGGGGTCTGAGCAAATTATTTGTTGCGATTGCAAACGTAATAAGATGGTGGTCCGATAGTTCATGATCATGAGAAACATTTAGATCGATAATATTGATTCCATAGGGACAACACTAGATCCAGGCAATTGTGGCAATGCGTAGGTCCCGAGACATGTTAGAGAAAATCAACGGTGGCTCTGAAAGCCTTTTGGAGTGGGTCTGTGGACTTTTCCAGGAGGCCTGTAAACAGTAGCTATAAAAAGTGATTGAGTAGACTGCATAGATTTAATGACTAAATGCTCAAAAGATGAAAACGCGTTATTTTCTGTAAATTGAAATTTGCTATCGTAAATGTTAGCAACACCTCCGCCTTTGCGGGATGCATCTGGGGATATTGTCACTAGTGTAACCAGGGGAGAGGCCACATTTAACACTGTTCATCAGCCTTGAGCCTTGTTTCAGTCAGGCCAAACACATCAATTTATGATCAGTGATTAGTTCATTGACTATGACTGCCTCGGAAGTAGTTATATTTTGAGACGTGAGATACTATCACAATCTTTTTCAATAACGACAGGAATGGAGGAGGTCTTTATTTCAGTGAGATTGCTAAGGCAAACACTGCCATGTTTAGTTTTGCCTGACCTAGATCGAGGCACAGACATTCTCAATGGGGAAAGCTGTGCTCGTGGCAAACTCCACTAAGCTGGCAGGCTGGCTAACAGCCTGCTGCCTGGCCTGCACCCTCTCTCATTGTGGAGCTGGAGGAGTTAGAGCCCTGTCTATGTTGATAGACAAGATGAGAGCACCGCTCCGACTTGGATGGAGTCCGTCACTCCTCAGCAGGCTAGGCTTGGTCCTGTTTGTGGGGGAGTCCCATAAAGAGGGCCAGTTATGTACAAATTCTATCTTTTGGGAGGGGCAGAAAACAGTTTTTAACCAGCGATTGAGTTGTGCGAGTCTGCTGTAGAGCTCATCACTCCCCCTAATTGGGAGGCGCCCGAAGACAATTACTCAATGCCAACACCTTTTTTAGATGTTACACGCAGAAGTTATGTTGCGCTTGACCTCCGACTGTTTCATCCGAACATTGTTGGTGCCGACGTGGATAACAATATCCCTATACTCTCTACACTCGCCAGTTTTAGCCTCAGCCAGCACCATCTTCAGATTAGCCTTTACGTCGGTAGCCCTGCCCCCTGGTAAACAGTGTATGATCGCTGGATGTTTATTTTGAAGTCTAATATTGCGGTTAATGGAGTCGCCAATGAATGGGGATTTCAATTTGGTCAGAGCTAATGGTGGAAGGCTTCGGCGGCTCAGACCCCATAGCGAGTTGAGGAGAGACCCGAGACGGCTCGGGCTCTGACTCGTTGCTTAGTGGGGAAAACCGCTTCAAACTGTCTATCGGCTGAATGAGCGACACTGGTTGAGCATGCCGACAGCATTTCTTTCCAGAAGCCATGTGAGAATTGTCTGGCTGCGGTTAATGTGCAGGGGGATTAACTCTACCGCCTGTATTTACTGGTGGCACAGACACTGCATCATCCTTTCCTACAGTTACATTGCCCTTCTTGCCCAACGAAAGCGTCCGAAGCCGAGCTTGCAGCTCGACTATCCTCACATTACGGCTATACTTCTCCTGTATATTACGAGTACATTGACTGCAACTCGACTATCCTCACATTACGGCTATACTTCTCCTGTATATTACGAGTACATTGACTGCAGCCTCGACTATCCTCACATTACGGCTATACTTACATTTACATTTACTTCTCCTGTATATTACGAGTACATTGACTGGAACTCGACTATCCTCACATTACGGCTATACTTCTCCTGTATATTACGAGTACATTGACTGCAGCTCGACTATCCTCACATTATGGCTATACTTCTCCTGTATATTACAGTACATTGACTGCAGCTCGACTATCCTCACATTACGGCTATACTTCTCCTGTATATTACGAGTACATTGACTGCAACTCGACTATCCTCACATTATGGCTATACTTCTCCTGTATATTACGAGCACATTGACTGCAGCTCGACTCATCCTCACATTACGGCTATACTTCTCCTGTATATTACGAGTACATTGACTGCAACTCCGACTATCCTCACATTACGGCTATACTTCTCCTGTATATTACGAGTACATTGACTGCAGCTCGACTATCCTCACATTACGGCTATACTTCTCCTGTATATTACGAGTACATTGACTGCAACTCGACTATCCTCACATTACGGCTATACTTCTCCTGTATATTACGAGTACATTGACTGCAGCCTCGACTATCCTGACATTATGGCTATACTTCTCCAGTATATTACGAGCACATTGACTGCAGCTCGACTATCCTCACATTACGGCTATACTTCTCCTGTATATTACAGTACATTGACTGCAACTCGACTATCCTCACATTACGGCTATACTTCTCCTGTATATTACGAGTACATTGACTGCAGCTCGACTATCCTTACATTATGGCTATACTTCTCCTGTATATTACGAGTACATTGACTGCAGCTCGACTATCCTCACATTACGGCTATACTTCTCCTGTATATTACGAGTACATTGACTGCAGCTCGACTATCCTCACATTACGGCTATACTTCTCCTGTATATTACGAGTACATTGACTGCAACTCGACTATCCTCACATTACGGCTATACTTCTCCTGTATATTAGAGTACATTGACTGCAGCTCTGACTATCCTCACATTACGGCTATACTTCTCCTGTATATATACGAGTACATTGACTGCAACTCGACTATCCTCACATTACGTGCTATACTTCTCCTGCTTATATTACGAGTACATTGACTGCAGCTCGACTATCCTTACATTACGGCTATACTTCTCCTGTATATTACGAGTACATTGACTGCAGCTCGACTATCCTCACATTACGGCTATACTTCTCCTGTATATTACGAGTACATTGACTGCAACTCGACTATCCTCACATTACGGCTATACTTCTCCTGTATATTACGAGTACATTGACTGCAGCTCGACTATCCTTACATTATGGCTATACTCTCCTGTATATTACGAGTACATTGACTGCAGCCTCGACCATCCTCACATTACGGCTATACTTCTCCTGTATATTACGAGTACATTGACTGCAACTCGACTATCCTCACATTACGGCTATACTTCTCCTGTATATTACGAGTACATTGACTGCAGCTCGACTATCCTCACATTACGGTTATACTTCTCCTGTATATTACGAGTACATTGACTGCAACTCGACTATCCTCACATTACGGCTATACTTCTCCTGTATATTACGAGTACATTGACTGCAGCGCGACTATCCTCACATTACGGCTATACTTCTCCTGTATATTACGAGTACATTGACTGCAACTCGACTATCCTCACATTACGGCTATACTTCTCCTGTATATTACGAGTACATTGACTGCAACTCGACTATCCTCACATTACGGCTATACTTCTCCTGTATAGTACGAGCACATTGACTGCAACTCTCGACTATCCTCACATTACTTGCTATACTTCTCCTGTATAGAATCTGAGTACATTGACTGCAGCTCCGACTATCCTCACATTACGGCTACACTTCTCCTGTATATTACGAGTACATTGACTGCAGCTCGACTATCCTCACATTACGGGGCTATACTTCCTCCTGTATAGTACGAGTACACATTGACTGCAACTCGACTATCCTCACATTACGGCTATACTTCTCCCGCATATTACGAGCACATTTGACTGCAACTCGACTATCCTCACGTTACGGCTATGCTTCTCCTGTATAGTACGAAAGTACATTGACTACAGCTCGACTATCCTTACATTACTTAATATACTTCTCCTGTATACTTAGCACATTGACTGCAGCTCGACTATCCCTCACATTACGGCTATACTTCTCCTGTATATTACGAGTACATTGACTGGCAGCCTCGACTATCCTCACATTACGGCTGACTACTACTTCTCCTGTATAGTACGAGTACATTGACTGCAACTCGACTATCCTCACATTACGGCTATGCTTCTCCTGTATAGTACGAGTACATTGACTGCAACTCGACTATCCTCATTACGGCTATGCTTCTCCTGTAGTACGAGTACATTGACTGCAACTCGACTATCCTCACATTACGGCTATACTTCTCCTGTATGGTACGGGTACATTGACTGCAACTGAAACTATCCTCACATTACGGCTATACTTCTCCTGTATAGTACGAGTACATTGACTGGGCAACTCGATCATCCTCACATTACGGGCTATACTTCTCTGTATATTACGAGTACATTGACTGCAACTCGACTATCCTCACATTACGGCTATACTTCTCTGTATGTAGTACGAGTACATTGACTGCAACTCGACTATCCTCACATTGGCGGCTATACTTCTCCTGTATAGTACGAGCACATTGACTGCAACTCGACTATCCTCACATTACGGCTATACTTCTCCTGCATAGTACGATGCACATTGACTGCAACCCGACTATCCTTACATTACGGCTATACTTCTCCTATGTATATTACGAGTACATTGACTGCAACTCGACCATCACTCACATTACGGCATATACTTCCTCCTGTATATTACGAGTACATTGACTGCAGCTCGACTATCCTCACATTACGGCTATACTTCTCCTGTATGAAATGCGAGTACATTGACTGCAACTCGACTATCCTCACATTACGGCTATACTTCTCCTGCTTATAGTACTGCAGTACATTGACTGCAACGAGAAGGAATAATGTTACTTAGCTTTTTGTTTTCGTCCGGAGGAGGTCACCGCAGATAAGGCAAAAAGTTGAATTGAAAAAGGTTGTGTGAGGACTTAACTAAGACGTTGCGTGAACTTGTTAAATACAGAGAGTTGATTTAAATAGTTATTTAAGAGTAAAAAGCTAAGAAGTTTGGCATGTAGCCAAGTAGCAACAAACAGTACAGCAGTGTGGAGACAACAGCGGAAGTGTGTTGTGTCTACCGCTCACATGATTGGCTGTCCCCAATCTGGCTGGATTGCAATTGGAATTACACAT